>NC_063354.1:41484716-41492474 GCF_021869965.1 Rhincodon typus | reverse complement strand
TGTGATCCCAGTTAGATACAGAAAATTTAAACCATTCAATAAATTCATCATATTCCCTCTCTGTTAAAAAGTCAGCGACCTGTGATGTTACCTCTGTTTCTCTGTCCAGTGATGCTACCCGGTCTGTTGAGTGTTTCCAGTGTTTTCTGGTTTTATTTCGGATTTATCAGCATCTACTATCTTTTTGTTTCATGCGCCTTTTATTTTTAAAGCATTAAACCTCCCAATGTGATTACTGTGTTGCCAGGCCATTGTAAAAGCTCCTGCAAGCTGTCTGGTCACTGCCTGCCCTATGGCTCTCCCGACGGAACAGCCGACATTCTGAACTGCGACCCACAAAGCTGCCCCATTTGCATCAGGGGCAGTGAATCCGAGGTAAGGGAGAATGAGACGCTGGATTCAGACAGCGAGGGAGTGTATGAGTTCACCCAGGACACCCACTACACTGACCAGAGAGACCCTCAACGCAGTCAGTTGCGTGTAACCACGGCAAACAAATGCTGGACATTTTGGAAGCCAGTCTGTGACACTTGCCGCAAGATTGTTGACAGCAAATATTTTGGTCGGGGAATTATGATCGCTATTCTCATCAATACACTAAGCATGGGGATTGAATATCATGAACAGGTGAGGTACAATAAGTTATTTCTGTAACCTTTGAATGCTTTTATCTTTCCTTTGTGCTTAAAATAAGCAAGAGTCATTTTACTTTTCTATTTTCGTGCTAAGTCCTGGAAATCCATTGTCTATGATAGATTGAACACAATGTTACAATGCATTTCATCAAGTCATGCCATTTGTCCTGATTTTCACTTTTAGATGAAACATGCTGCAGATAGAGACAGGAACAAGACTAAAAGACAAGGAGGTGTTAACAACTTAAAACCCTCGGATTTTTTTTTTGGCGTAAATAAGCAGGCTCCCACTTTTAAGTTTGAAGACTTTAAGGGATGAAGTTGCACCAGGTCAGAATGTCAAGCCAATTGGAATCGCTTGCCCTGTCAGGGATATAACTGATGTTTAAATCTATTGAAGGCAGTGGGATTGAATATCAAACAAGGAGTGTGAATACAGAGAGTTTTTGCTAAAACTGGACATGACACCAGTCAGATCACAGCTGGAATACTGTGAACAGTTTTGGTTCTTTCATCTAAGGAAAGATATCCTGGCATTGAAGGAAATCCAGAGAAGGTTCACTAGGCTGATATCAGTTATGGACGGACTGTTTTTTGAGGAGAGGTTGAATATCTTGGGCCTGTACTCATTGGAATTTAGAAGAATGAGAGGTGACCTTATTGAAACGTACAAAATTCTTAGTGAGTTGACAGGGTGGATGAAGAAAGGTTGTTTCCCCTTGTGGAAAATTCTAGGACCAGAGGGCATAATCTCACAATAAGGGTCAGACATTTAAGACAGAGATGAGGAGGAATTTATTCTCTCAGAAGGTAGTGAATCAGTAGAATTCTTTGTCACAGAGGGCCATCCAGGCTGGGTTGTTACATGTACCCAAGACTGAGATAAGCAGATTTTTATTCAGTAAGTGAATCAAGGTCTATGGGGATAAGGCATGAAAGTAGAGTTGAGGATGATCAAATCAGGTATGATCCCATTGAAAGGCAGAGCAGATTTGATGAGCTGAATGGCCTACTTCTGCTCTTACGTGTTATCGTCTTATGTTGTACTGAGTTTCTCCTACAGTACCATCGCTGTCTATGTCCAATTCGCCCTCTCAATATTCTCAGCTTGTAGCAACTATTCCTCCTCAGGACCTCATCTCAAAATATTGAAGAATGCTGTTAGTTGATGATAAATTAAGAAATAGGAATAGAGGAGGAATACATATTTGTTAGTTGACATGATAGTTGAGCTAACCTCAGTACCTGGCAGATACAAGCTGCAGAACCACTTTGGGACCATCTCTCCCTTTTACCCCTTTTAACACTCAACTGAGTCCATATTCCTGTGATCAGGGGTGGTTTATTGGAGGGAATTAGCAGCTATGAATGTGAAGAGTTCCAATCACAATAATATACAGTCAGCAGCATTTTTGAGGACTCGGAAACTTCCGACTTAAATTTTTGAAATTCTATCTCTCCTCTTTCTCTGCTTAAAATTGGCTTTTAGACCTAACACTTGGTCAACCATCTTCTTGTTCACATTTTTATCTGATTAAACACCAATGCATTAACACCTTAAGCATTAAAGGCACTGTATAAATTCAAGTTGTTGCTGCATAATTGATAAAAGGACCTGCTTTATCTCTTGTTTGGGAATTAAAGGTAAGGATGAAAATCATCCACACGTGAACTTGAATACAGCACACAGAATTCTGCAAACACTAACCTTCCTGGTTTCTCATCAGGCCATTACTGTATCCTCAAGGGCAGCTCCATAAATTCAAACATCTGCATCATTCTCCCCACCCTACTGTTTGCACCAAATTCTCTCTGTTCTCTGAAGTTAGTAGAATCAATACACTGTAGGCTCAGGTGAGGTTGGAGATGACAAAACCTCATACCAATCATGTCAATGAACAACATTACTACCAATTGCAATCTTCCAATGTGCATTTTAGACCTGGCTAAAATGACAAGAAGGATCTCTGGGTTTGTCTAAATATAATATTGTATTCAAAATCATGTCGGGCATAATCTTTCATTCGCTGAGGATAACCTGAGTGGATACCCACTTCCAAGGGAAACTTCCATCAGTAAATTTACAGTCTTCACAAATGCCTCAAAATGAAATTCTGGGGTTTTTCCTTAACAGACCAGTACACAGACCTATCTTCAATCCTCATTTGCCGTATCTTTGCTGGAAGTGTGACAGAAACTATTCATATGTAGAAATATCATAAACTTCATGAAGCTTTAGGAACAACAGAGTCTCTGTGTGACAAATCCCTGACAATCAGAGAATGGGTTGCCAACTCTGGTTGGCTATATCCCTGGAGATTTCCTCACCTCTGATCTCCGATCACTCTTCCACTAGTTCTCCCACAGTTGACCTTTCTTTCACATTCCCTGCTGGAGCCAGTCAGTAAGTGTACACTCTTCACCAATGAATAAATTGATGAATTTCGATGGTCTGTCCAACCACCATTTTTCCGACCTGAGCCTTTGTAATGGTCAAAGAAACAAAAGTGAAAATGAGAACCAAAAGGAAAGTCTTTTACTTTGGGGAAAGACATCTGAAATGCATTTGGAATTATGCTGTTAAGTCACATTTCCATTTTCTGACAATATTCGCATAATCACAAATTTCAACAAAATCTTCCAAAAACCACAGAAATCGGACACAGCTAATTCCAAAGGATTTTCAGACTCTCAGGGAATTGCGGGATATGGAGAGTGCGCGGGAAAAGAGGAATTGAGGCAACAGTCAGTGGGCCTCATGATCTAGTTCAGTCCTATTTCCTATTTTCTCTCCTTATCTCACAGATCATAATTACTTCATTCCTCTTTCCAATAAAATGTGTCCCCGATGAATTTAAGAGTGGTGACCTGATGCAGTTTTAACAATGAACTGAAAATGAATTTATCTTGAAAATGCACATTTTTAATCAGTCACCTTGGCCTCCACCTGTAAAGAATTTCATTTACAATCACTGAAAATGATTTTGAGAATTATACTGAGTTATTTGCCACTTTTTTTGCTGTACATTAATTGATGCACACTGTGTCAGTTTTTATTACGAAATTAAATATTGCTAACAAGGCACATTTTGTCAAAGCCTTTTTATCTTGCACTCATCACAGCAATTCATAAAAATACAAATTTAAGTAAAATTTAAATTTTATAAATTTAATAGAATTTAATTTAACCTTCAATGCTTTATGAGAGGAGAGTGATGATTGATTGACAAGTGGACTCTAATTAGTTGTCATAGAAACATAGAAGGTAGGAGCAGGAGGAGGCCATTCGGCCCTTTGAGCCTGCTCCTCCATTCTTCACAATCATGGCTGATTGTCCAACTCAGCCTAATCCTGCTTTCTCCCCATAACCTTTCATCCCATTTGCCCCAAGCGTTATACCTAGTCACCTCCTGTAATGAAGAATGCACAAGTTAATGATGATTGCTAATTAATTGGCAAGTGTTACTTAACTTTTAAACTAGGCAGGTTGTCCTCCTTCCAGTCAGAAAGAACATGCGTATGAACTGCACCTGAATCAATGCAACAAAATAGGTGACAAGCATTTGCTAGTGTATTTGTCCAGGCAATGCCTTCACCAATCAGAGTCAAACAGGCTGGTTTCAAATGTTAAAAAAAACTGATGGTTAACTGTCAATCATCATTACCTGATGCATTCCAGTTTACATGCAAACGAATCAATACTGTCCTCTCATATATTATAAATGTTGCTTTTCACCTTAAGCTGGCATTCTTGCAAAGTATCCTAATGAGTATAAGATGAAAAGCTTGGACACAATGTCTTTTTTCAGCAATACTAGCATTCTACCAAATGACTATTTAAATTAAATATTTATTGATATGAAAAGCAATCAAACTGCATCAACTGTTGCCCGCCTGATGGAGGAAAATGATCTCAGTATGAACTCTGTGCAACTGGCAGAATCTCACAGTTTTGTCCAATGGACATGGCTGATTCATTTGATTCAGGGAAGCTGTAACTTAAACCGTGTAAAGGATTCTGGGATACACAACATACTTGATTTGAATGTAACTCACATACTTTATAAGCTTCCCAATCATACATACCAATGCCACCAGATTGGCTGATATTACTTGTAACGAGAGTATCTGGCCACGGTTTCACACCGTCACTAAGACCACTTATTCCTCGCTCCACCTCTGCCTCTGTCATCTGCTGTTGACATCCTCATGCATATCTTTGTTATATCACAACTTGTCTATTCCAATGCCAGTTGCTGACCTCCCACATTTCACCTTTTCTGAATTTGAACTTATGCAAAATTCTGCTCCCTGTTTCTGGACTCAAGCGAAGCCTGGTTCACCCATCACTCCTGTGTTCACTGGCCTACCCAAGGCCAGTGGCCTCAATTGTAGAGTTCTCATCATTGAATAGAAATTTCCTCAATAATTGTATTAACAGTCTTAGTGACAAGGTGAACCTTTTCCCATGATCCTTATGGCTCCCCTTATCTCTGTACCACACTCCACAACCTGTCCTGGTGTCTGTGCTTCTCTAATTCTGCTCTACCTTAATTGGGCTCGATTGCCCCCTGGGCGTTCATCTGTTTGGGCCATACATTCAGCAATTCCCTCTGCTTCCCCATTCCCTCCTCTTTTAAGATGCACCTTAAAGCGAGCTTTGGTTCATCTGTCCCATGATATCCTTATGTCACTCAGTGTCACGTTTTGTTTCATAACACTCTCTTTGGAATGCTTTACAATTTTGTTATAGATGCAGGCTCTTGACAAAAAGAAATCACGCCTCCTCACTTCTTTTTCATAGATGTTTTCCAAGGCTTTTGGCCACAGTATTGAAGAGATTCATCTTTGGCATTGGAGCATTTATACAAAATCCTGGCATCTCGGCAATCCTACTCAACAAGTCAAATTGACATTAGTGACTTTTTTTCAGAATTCATTCATGGGATGCGGTTATTGGTGGCTAGGTCAGCATTTATTACCCAGCCATGATTACCCAGGAGAAAGTAGCGGGAACTATCTTCTTGAACTAAAAGCGTTCCTTGTAGGAATGCCCACACTGTTGGGGTGGCACGGTGGCTCAGTGGTTAGTACTGCTTCCTCACAGCACCAGGGATCCAGGTTTGATTCCAGCCTCAGGTAACAGTGTGCAGTTTGCACATTCTCCCTGTGCCTGTGTGAGTTTCCTCCCACAGTCCAAAGATGTGCAGGTTAGGTGGATTGGCCACGCTAAAAGAATTGCCCCATAGTGTCCAGATGTAGGCTAGGTAGATTAGCCATGGGAAATGCAGGGATATAGGGTAGGGAGGGTGGGTATGGATGGGATGTTCTTCAGAGAGTTAGTGTGGACTTGATGGGCTGAGTGGCCTGCTTCCACACAATAGTGATTCTGTCTGATATTGGGAAGAGGGTTTGGTTCCTAAAAAGAAAAGATCGTACAGCATCTTTCATAACTTCAGCATGGCACTCAGAGTCATATAATCATCGAGATGTACAGCATAGAAACAGACCCTTCGGTCCAACTCATCCATGCTGACCAGATATCCTAATTCAGTCTAGTCCCATTTGCCAACATTTGGCCCATATCCCTCTAAACCTTTCCTATTCCTATACCCATCCAGGTTTCTTTTAAATGTTGTAATTGTACCAGCCTCCACCACTTCCTCTGGCAGCTCATTGAATACACACACCACTTTTAAATTTTAAATTTTAAATATTCCCCTCTCACCTTCAACCTATGCCCTCTAGCTTTGGACTCCCCCAACCCAGGAAAAAGACCTTGGCTATTTACCCTATCCATGCCCCTCATGATTTTATAAATTCTATAAGGTCACCCCCGCAGCCTCCAACGCTCCAGGGAAAATAGCCCCAGCCTATTCAGTCTCTCCCTATAGATCAAGCCCTCCAACCATGGCAACCTGATAGCCAATGCCACACTACTGAAGCATAGTGACTGTTATAATGCAGGAAAACTCAGCAGCGGGTATGTAGTATCACCCTACTCTGTACTTTGGAACACTTGACCTTCTGCTTTTCTGATGAAGGGTCTAGGCCCGAAACGTCAGCCTCTCTGCTCTTATGATGCTGCTTGGCCTGCTGTGTTCATCCAGCCCTGCACCTTGTTGTCTCGGATTCTCCAGCATCTGCAGTTCCTACTATCTCTGACCTTCTGATTTAGTGGCAGGATCACGATCACTGAGGTAATACTAACACAAGTGTGTAGGTACTGGGTTACTTTTACAGGTAGTTCCTGATCTGATGTAGGAAACATGGTAATTTGCCTTTCATTTCTCAAGAGTTGAATTTACTCTCAAAAGTATATCTGTAAACCTTTGATTGAATTTCCAAGAGACCACCAATGAAGTGATATTCCTAATCGGCTAGAATTGACTGCTAATCAGGTAGCAGCTTTCCTGAGTTGATGTGTGTAGAACTGGGTGATCACAGCTTCGTTGTTGTGTCAGTGGGACACGTTAATCTTCAGGACTATCCGATACTCACTTTGATGCTCCCTGAAGAAAATCAAAGAGTCTTCCCCGAGCTAATGGTCAAATCTCACCACAAAATCTTGCTGTCAATAGCTGACCCAGACTATACGCCGACGACTGTGACATATTAACAGAGGTCTTTGTAGTGAGTATCACTGTTTATAACTACACCACAGTATCAGAAAGAGAAAGTGAAGTGTGAAGAGGTTGCTGACAAGTCATTAACAGGCCTTGGGATGGGGCCAGAGACTTCAAATCAATCTCTTCTGCAGCTCTGAGTGATGCAGTAGAATTAGAATGGAACTTTGCCCATGGATCTGCATCACCATAAGATACTGTTCATTATATAAGAGTGTTGCCTCATGGAAGTAAGGCCTATTGTTGAGGGCCACAAGTGTCTGTGTTGCAAATTAATGAGCAGCTGAATGTCAGTGATAACTGTTAATGACAGATACTCATTCCGTTCTGAATGCCTGCTGCATTGCTTGAGTTTTACTCCAAGTTAAGAATATTCGATGACAAATCTATAATCGTCCCCTCAACGACATTTTTGCATTCCTTCCCCTCGGCAATGCCCTTTCACCCTTCCTCAGCAATGCCCCTGTACCCCTTCCTCAGCATTGCCCCTTTGCCCC
>NC_063354.1:41475363-41484706 GCF_021869965.1 Rhincodon typus | reverse complement strand
TCAGCAATGCCCCTGTACCCCTTCCTCAGCATTGCCCCTTTGCCCCTCCCTCAGCAATGCCCCTTTGCCCCTTCCTCAGCAATGTCCCTGTACCCCTTCCTCAGCAATGCCCCTGTGCCCCTCCCTCAGCAATGCCCCTGTGTCCCATCCTCAGCAATACCCCAGAACCCTTCCTCAGCAATGTCCCTGTACCCCTTCCTCAGCAATGCCCCTTTTCCCCTTCCTCAGCAATGCCCCGTCCCCCTTTCTCAGCAATGCCCCTTTACCCCTCCCTCAGCAATGCCCCTGTACCCCTTCCTTGGCAATGCCCCTGTACCCCTTCCTCGGCAATGCCCCTGTACCCCTTCCTCAGCAATACCCCAGTACCGCTTCCTCAGCAATGCCCCTGCGCCCCTCCCTCAGCAATGCCCCTGTGCCCCTTCCTCAGCAACACAACTTGCTCCCTTTCTCAGTGCAGCTAGTTGTTTTCTTCTATTCACTCATGGGACATGGGTATCGCTGCAGGGGGCAGTATTTACTGCCTGTCCCTCTTTTCCCTTGAGAAGATGAGTTGCCTTCCTGAGTCTATGATAGAATTACACAGAACGTATCACACAAAAACAGGCTGTCTGCTTCATTCCGATATTTATGCTCCTCACATGTCCCCTCTGACTGTATCTCTCTTAACCCCCTATCTGCACAACCTCATATTTCTTTCTTCACTCAGGCTTTATCCAGCTTCCTCTTAAATGCTGCCATAAGGGGTGACTGCACTACTCCATATGGTAGCATGTTTCTTATTCCAACTACACAGTGAGTAAAGGCTTTCCTATTCAGTTCATTGTTGGATATAGGAGAGATTTTGTGAAATTGGAATTATTTTGTCTGCACTTGTCCTGTCCTACCTATTATATTCACCCAGGTGACCTTCTCTTGTCTAGAGCAAACAGCCCTAGGCCATTCAGCCTGTTAACTCCAGATCTCTCAATTCTGGTACTAACCTTGTTAATCTAATTTTTGCTCTTTAGCCATTGTGCCTGTGCCTTCAGTTTATGTGGAGATTAGAAGTGTATGGTACTCAAAGACTGTAAATGAACCGCAAGGCTATACACATTTAACAAAACCTCTCAGCTTTTCAACTCTAACCCTTCAGAAATGAACTCCAGTGCTTGGTTTACTTTTCTCGTTTAGGGAAATAACCGTGGCCAGCGTCATTTAAAGGATTGGCTACAAGTATGTCTTATAATGTTAAGTTTCATGATATTAGATACATTGGTAGCTTTAGATTTGCTCCATTGTCTCCCTTTACATCTTGCTCAAAATCCTCCCCTCCTTTATCAATGCTCCATGTCATCTCCCCACTGTTCCACAGCCAATACCCCCTACACCCACACAGCATTTCTTTGTTAAACCCAGGCCAATGCTCTGTAGTTATCCCATTGCTTGTCCATTCTGCCAAACAGCAAGCTGCCTTCTAACATAAGAACAGAAATTGCCCTAGAAACTCGGCAGTTGTACAGTTTCTGTGGAGGGAGAAATAGAGTTGCAACCTGATGATTCATTTCTTTGGAATGGAAGGGACTTGGAAAGGTGATTGGTTTTGTATTGTCAGGGGGAGAAAGGGGAGCAAATAGAACAGATGGCCAAGTTGCCCTAGAGCAAAAGTGTTATGGACCAGACCAAACCCCCTCAAATTAAAAAGATAGCCTAGACCCTAACTTTTTCTTATTTTATAGGTAAATGCCAGGCATTGCGTTCCAAATGCAATTTGATTGGTCAAACTACCATATTTGCAGTGGAACGCACTTTATTTGTACACTATGGTTAAAATATAACAAAAGAAAGAAGAAATTGGAAAACCTTAACTCTAACACCACGCACTGTAAGCCATATCAAATGGTGAAGGTGTAGCTCAGTTGTACCACACAAGATAGCAGGGGCTCTAATTGAAAAGAATGATTGATTGTATGCACATTTTATGAAGTGCTTGGTAGAACCAAGGCATGAGACTTCTATCAGGACAATATCTTTTTCTCTCTCTCTTCAAAAAAAGAGCAAGTCAGCTCTGATGAATACCAAACCTCAGCAGGTCCCCACTTCTAACAAGCACATTCAGCAACCCCATTTGATATGCTATTCATATTTTTTCAGCCCAGGATGAAGAAACAAAAAATAGTATTCTTGCAATCACACAGAAATAATTATGTGAATGTAACAGATAGGCTAAGAACAGTGCATTTTTCATTCCATGACAGTAGGCACTCTGGGAGTGGAACGAATCGAGAGAAAACTAGAATAAATTAACACAAGTTCCAACTCATATCTGACAATAAAAGAGAAAGAATATTCAGCTGAACTGTCACAGAACTCTCAGTGTAATTGTTACATTTTTGTCTCTTTTCAAAAGTTACTCTGGATGTTTTTTTCGGCTGTCAGATTTTAGACTGCTCTCATGTATAAGTTCCAACTCCCCGTGTCTTCAAACATATCTACACCAGCCTTTGCTGAGCAGTTTTAGCAAAACTGTAAACGGGACCTTGCAGATTGGCAGCCACATTATCTACATAACAACAGTGACTAGTTTGGAACTGCTCCAATGAAATGCTGATGTGATGGGCCAAGTGGCCTCAAGCTGGGCAGTAAACATTCAGGGTTATGTGGGAGAGTTATCCGTAAACAGCATTTGAGCCTTCCTCCCCAGATTCTGTCAAAACCTGATGGCCTTTCAAATCTTGATATTTCCGTGTGCCTTAATGCAAAGATTCCCTGATGAAAATGTGACTAGAGTATTTGGTTAGGGATCTTTAAGTATTGTTACAATCAGAGTCTTCTGTACTTGCATGCATATTTATGGAGATCCCAAATGGCTGTTTTGTCTTTGACTTACATCCAAGTGTAATACAATTAGTGAACAATGGAAATTGCCAGATTATTGGGCGTTGCAATTAGTTTTACATTTCTAACATGTCATAAAGCACTTCCAGCAGTGACGTACACAGAGTATAGAGACTGTTGCTAGGTCGGTGAATGCAACATGATTCTGTGCTAGCGCTGTCCATGATTAGTAATGTGATCGATGGGCATTGTGGTGTTTGTCCAGGGGTGAATGTTTTCCAAACGTCATAACAGACTGAAACTCAACCCTCTGCCATCAGTTCTATAAGAACAATGACACCTCCAACAATGACTCCCTCCTGTATGTGACATACTGCAGTGTATCTCACCAATATCTGCAACAAAGTTATTCCTGGGACCCTGGCCAATATGTATCCCTCAATCAACAAAGAAAGCTGATTATTTGGTCACTGCCACATTGATGTTTATGTGAGTTCGCTGCACACAAAATGGACTGCCGCATTCCTAGCCTTTCAACAATGATTATTTTTTAACTGTACTTCATTGGTGACAAAAGGAAAATGTCATTTTTACTGTTATTTTCTTGTGTTTGTGCAGGATTAGTTTTTGGTTTATCTTTGTGTTTTCCATTTTAAAAATAGGCAATGATGCATTTCTCCAAATCCTGTTTCTGAAGTCCAGTTTAAGATGATCCACAGCAAAAACTTTAGGGTTACAGCAAAATAGTTTTTATTACTGCATATAAACTGATGGGGAGATGGGGAATGGTTCGTAACACACATTCACAAATATATGAATGCAAGAAAGAAAGAAAACAGAAAGAAAAGGAGAGAAGTAACTAATTTCAAATTACTCATAAGCAAAGATATCAGATTTTTATAATTTAAAGTGTTCAGTAAATAAATGTCTGGTGGAGATTCTTTCATTGGCTGGGCACAGAAGTCCCTTTCATAGAAGCACAGATACAGTCATATTGCTGGTGAAGGTCCTAGTTAAAGCTGGGAATCAGTTTACTTCACAGGAAAGTACAAGAATCTTTCCAGAAATCAGAAATTTGAGAGCAATTGATATCAGAGACAAGTGTTAGCTGAGCCCAGAGCTGCTTTCTCTTCTGATGCTACAAGATGACTGACAGACAAAAGTGAAAGCTATAGAACTAACAGTGATTAAAACAAACCAACTGTTCCAGTTATATGACTGTGGCTTCCACCTTATCCATTCAAATAATGACATGGGTTCTGATGTCCTGGCAAAAATGCAATATGTTTTGTAGCAGACATCTGTGGAGACGGTCGTACCAGCTCAAAGATAAAGTGTTTTAATGATTTCAAATGTTCATAATTGGCTGAGGTAACCATTGCTTTATTTCCTGTGTGTTAGTTTGGCTGGAATGCTCATCCAATCAGGAAGTATGACATTCCAGAGGTGACACATTCATTCCATGCTGATAAATGCTGGAAATTTCTAGATGTAGCCAATTTTTGCATTCTATGCTCAATGGTAGCAGTTTTAACTTCCTACAAGAATCCATTTTCAAAACATATTTAACAAAATAATATATCTTAAAAACAAAACTATTCAGGATCTCTCTCTTCGTACCCCCTCTGGGCATTACAGCGACAAAGCTTTGAGTCATCCAGTGGTCATGGAAAACTCCATAAAAATGCAAGTCATCTTCTCTTTATCTTTCTAATTTATAATAAAACTAAAAACTGTATCTAAATCAATAAATAAAAGGAGTAAGTCATGATCAAACTGTCACCCTCAAAGAATTTAATTATGAGATCATAGATTTGGAGCCACAATTCATTATGACATCAGTTGATTCTATTACTGGACAAGTTGGATCCCAGAATGAATCTGGCTCGATAGATTTTTTTTTGCTGTATTTAATGGGGTGATCTTTCACTGGAACATAAGCATACGATGCTTTGGATTTGGATCTATCAATAGTTTGAACGCTTAATACAGAGGATTAGATAGGGTGGACAGTGGGAGCCTTTTTCCTCGGATGGTGATGGCTAGCACGAGGGGACATAGCTTTAAATTGAGGGGTGATAGATATAGGACAGATGTCAGAGGTAGGTTCTTTACTCAGAGAGTAGTAAGGGCGTGGAATCCCTGCCTGCAAAAATAGTAGACTCGCCCACTTTAAGGGCATTTAAATGGTCATTGGATAAACATATGGATGATAATGGATTAGTTTAGGTTAGATGGGCTTCAGATTGGTTTCACAGGTCGGCGCAACATCGAGGGCCGAAGGGCCTGTACTGCGCTGTAATGTTCTATGTTCTATGTTGTATGTTCTAAAAGAATTGAAGATAAAATAGAACAAACTAGACTATTTACATATTCCACAATTTGAAAGATTTTGAAACACATGGTAATGCAAGATCCTATATATCCCAACTCCATCAGTTTACAGTACTCAAACCCCAAAGAGAGTTCCTTTTTCTATCATACCTACTAGGTTGGCTTAACTATTACTTTCAATTTCCAGACCTGAGAGTTTGATTGCCTTTTTCTGGATTATTCACACACTTCTGCTTAAACATTTTTCAGCAGAGTACCCTTCAGGGTTCCAACCAAACAGGTCCAGTCTGGAATTTTCAAATTAAAACCCTAACACTGAGGTAACCTGTTCCTTAACTGTTCCGAACTAACTCCTTTCTCCAGGAGAAATTGTTCTTACATCTGACTTCAGTTAAGTCTTTTGAGAACTGAACCCAAAAGCTTTCCATTCCATGAGTTTTTCCTAAGGAAAATGAAAAATCATTTCTTGTGAACCAAAGATAAGCTAATGCTTTTCCATATTTGCTTTCACTGATCATAAATTCTTACAATACAAACAAATTCCCATTATCACTCCAAGTGGGTACCAGTCAGCTACTCTCCGACATATTCTGATTTTAAGTCATGGCTCTGGAAATACTGAAAAGTTAATTATTAAACTGTTTCATGTACTTGCACCAAAACTTACATGCCACTAGTTCAAAATCCAAAGTCTGAAAACGATGATGGTAATATATATTTTGGCACAATTGCAATGTTTAAAAGACATTTGGATAAATACATGAATAGAAAATGTTTGGAGGAATATGGGTCAGGAGCAGGAAAGTGGGACTAGTGTAGTTTGGAATTGTATTTAGCATGGACTAGTTGGACTGAAGCTTCTATTTCCGTGCTGTATGACTCTATTACTATATAAATTGCACACATACATCAGATAAGTTGTTGCTATATCTCCATCCCTATTCATGTCTCTTTGCTGGAATTCCAGAAGCATGGAATTATCACATATATGGTATTTAAAAGCCAAAACCTTAAATGCTTTAAATTCCTGACTTTCATTGTTGACACAGATACAGACAGAAAAATTATTGCAAGATAAATGGATTAAGGAAGTGTCACAAATGTCCTATTATATCACTTGAGAACATTAATGGATGTTTATGACTGGCAGTCAGGAACTCTGAAAATGGGACAAATTACTCCAAAGGGACTTCAAGCTCCATTGAAATATAAGTGACAAAGAAAATTATTTGTTGTGTTTTGTTCAAGTCTCTGAGCGTTTGTGTGCAGACACTGCAGTGCAAATGTATTTTGTCAGTGTTAATTGAAATTGCAGCCAGAATGCCCTCAACATAAAAGACTTTAATTATTCAACCAGAGTGTTTGAGACACAGTACAGGAGGAACAGGATCCTTGTGGACTAATAACTTGCTTATACCAGAGCTACAAAGCTGTACTGCTTCCAAATTAACAGCATTATCAATCATCGTTCTCTAGTCATGAGGAATGAGTGACAGTGTGGATTCGAGCACTGTTGTTTCTTACAGTCAAATTTATACCTGTGTCATGGAATAAGGAGTAAAGTTCACAACTATCTCTATAGCTCCATGTATAAATTCCTGATAAAGGTATCAGTGGAATTATCTACAGGTTTGTGAACAATATGTGAGCTTTTGCAAGTGATAGGATTATCTACGAGACTGTAAATAGATCTCAATGCATCAGAGGAATGGGCCTGTATTTGCAAATGTTTAAGGAATATAGTGTTATCCATGTTGAACGACCTCGCTTGCCTGATTGGTCCTATGCTAACCAGCCCAGTGATTCCAACTTGACCATCTTATGGCCAGACCCAGGCCCCCTACATTGGAAACTCCTCTCGGAAATGCTGAGCTCCCTTTGTTTGTAAAAAGCAGGCAGGTGAGAGATTGTTGCTCCTTGGAACATACGGCACCATGCTTTTAGTCTTTCTAGGGATCGAGGTAACTTTGTGCACAAATCATAAAAAGTTGACATGCAGATCCAGCGAGCAGTTAGGAAGACAGATGGTATGAAAGCAAAATCCTGCAGATGCTGGAAATCTGCAAGAAACACAGAGCCCACACCTCGAGAACTGTGTGCAGTTTTGGTCTTTTACTACCTAAGGAAAGATTTGTTTCATTTATTTATTGCCTCATGTATCTTGTGGAAAAATACAATAAAAAGTGATGTATAGTATCGCCACTCTCTAGTGCCATCTTAAAATACAGAAAATAAACCAAAACATAGAATATAAAGGCAAAAGAAATGAAGGAAGTGAGACAACAAGGTGCAGGGCTGGATGAACACAGCAGGCCAAGCAGCATCATAGGAGCAGAGAGGCTGACGTTTCGGGCCTAGACCCTTCATCAGAAAAGGGGACATTTCGGGCCTAGACCCTTCATCGGAAAAGGTGGTCCAGCTTTGCAGTTCTTCTTGTTAAGTGCTCCGTCAAGGACCTGGTGGCCAGGCACAAGTTGCCTTCGCCGCTGGAGTGAAAGTTGCTGCTCTTAGTGCCACCTCACCTCCACCGATGCCCTCGCCACTATGAGTCCTCGCCAATGCAGATGCCACTGATGCTGCCAGGTACTGCACTGACCCAAATTTGACTCTGCCGCCTCCATGATGTACCTGTCTGTGAGTAGATCCTTTGAAGGTTCATGTGATTGGTTCCCAGGTTGGGAGAGCTGTTCTATGAGGAGGCAATTGAGGAAAATGGGCCTAGGTTCTCTGGTAATTCAGTAATTCACATGCTAAGTATTTCCAGCCCTGTTTCTTTCTGTTTCACGTCTCTGGCATTCACAATGTATTAACCTCTTATACTTTCTGGAGTTGAGAAGAATGAGATGCAGTAAAAGCTGAGAGCGTATGACTAGTCTCAGGATAAGGGGCTAGCCATTTCAGATTGTGATGAGGTGACGTTACTTTAGTCAGAGGGCAGTGAGTCTGTGCAATTTTCTACCCCAAATGACCGTGACTGCTCGGGCATTGAGTATAGACAAGACTGAGATAGATAGCTCTTTGAGAATCAAAAGAATTAAGGGAAATTAGGGTCAGGTGGTGAGTGAAGTTGATGCAGAGGTTCAGTCAGAATCCTGTTGAATGATGTTGTAGGTTCAATGGCCGAAATGGCCTACTCTAGCACCTACAAAACCTGTCCTTCTGTTCTAAAGGGACTGACCACAGTCTCAATTTCATCGCCAATGCATTATATTGTTAGAAGTCATCATTATAACAGTATTTACTACAGTGATGTTGACTGAGGATATTTAAATGATGTAATAAAAATAGAAAATGTACGGAAAATTGTTAATATTTTCAATCTGTGAGTTTTCATTGGATCATTATTGACCTAGAACATTGACATTTCTTCCTCCACAAATACTGCCTAACCTGATGAATATTTCCAGAATTTCTGGGTGTTACTTCAGATTTCAAGCCTCTCCACTATTTAGCCTGTGTCACCCTGGAGAACATCATGGGTTCAAATTAGACATGAGGGACTTGAACGTATAACCGAGTAGACCCGTCTGTCCTGTGCAGTATCAAGGGAATGCTACACTACAGGAGATATGCAAAACAACTGAGGCCACATCTACCTTTCCAGGTGGGCAATGTTGATCCATCATCCACATCTCAAAGAAGAGGAGGAGAGTTCTCTCCATTGTCCATCACTAAAAAGGTCTCCCAAGAGTTATTACATTGTTCTTTTTCAAGCATTGCTGTGTTAAAATTGGTTCATGTGACTCTTGCACAGGAATAGTGACTATGCAGCCAGAGGAACTCATTAACTGTTGAGCACTGGGGACTTTGTGAAAGATTTTTGGCGGATATGTTTTCTTAGTCCATTACCAATCAACACTTATTATCTCAACTCAGCTCCAAGCATCAGACTAAGAGGTGTATTGGCTGAATAGGAGTGACATGTGATAATGGAACCAGTCTCTGTTACAATGCTGAGATAACAAGGTGTAGAGCTGGATGAACACAGCAGGCCAAGCAGCATCAGAGGAGCAGGAAGGCTGACGTTTCGGGCCTAGACCCTTCTTCAGAAATGGGGGAAGGGAAGGGGGTTCTGAAATAAATAGGGAGAGAGGGGGAGGCGGATAGAAGATGAATAGAGGAGAAGATAGGTGGCGAGGAGACAGACAGGTCAAAGAGGCGGGGATGGAGCCAATAAAGGTGATTGTAGGTGGGG
>NC_063354.1:41432717-41475263 GCF_021869965.1 Rhincodon typus | reverse complement strand
TAGTAGGTAGGAGATGGGGGTGGGGCTTGGGGTGGGAGGAGGGGATAGATGGGAGGCAGGACAGGTTAGGGAGGTGGGGACGAGCTGAACTGGTTTTGGGAGGGGAGATTTTGAAGCTTGTGAAGTCCACATTGATACCATTGGGCTGCAGGGTTCCCAAGCGGAATATGAGTTGCTGTTCCTGTAACCTTCGGGTAGCATCGTTGTGGCACTGCAGAAGACCCAGGATGGACATGTCGTCTGAGGAATGGGAGGGGGAGTTGAAATGGTTCGCGACTGGGAGGTGCAGTTGTTTAGCGCGAACCGAGCGTAGGTGTTCTGCAAAGGGGTCCCCAAGCCTCCGCTTGGTTTCCCCGATGTAGAGGAGGCCACAACGGGAACAGCGGATGCAGTATACCACATTAGCAGATGTGCAGGTGAACATCTCCTTGATGTGGATTAGGAATATCTGTTTTTAGGTGAGTGTGTTGATGGGCTCTGACTTGGCATGATGGTATTCCAAGTGAACTTATTCAATTGATTTGAGAGCTTCCAATCAAAACATGTACTTGAAGTTCAGGCTTTCAAGTTTTATGTGATCTCTCTTCTATATGAAGTCTTTCATGGTGATAGTGTGAAGTGCAAACACAGGAGCACTATCTCCTCAGGGGGCATTAGTAATTCCCCCAGATATTCCATTTTTAACAAGCAAACTTTTTTTCTCTGATTTTGTCTCTAAAATCCTATACTTGATCTTTGCTGCTGATCAAAAACCACAGTCCTCGTCTTGAATTCTAATCAAAAAATGTATGTCCAATCTTTACCAATAACCAAAACTATTTACATAGCACTATTCTCCAATCAAAGACCAGAAACCAAGTCCTTTACTCCAATCAGACCCAGTCCTGACCTCCAATCAAAGCCCATATATCCAATCCTAGACTCCAACAAAAACCCTTTCATATTTTTAGAACAAATTTATAGTAAGACTTTGGGGGATGTGTGACAGGGCTTGTGACCAAAGACAACTTTATTTAAAAGTCCTTCAAGGGGACATTACCTCATGTTACTTGAACATTCAGCTGTTGTTGAGGTATTTCATGCAGAAATGCAATTTACATGTGTCCGTATTGAGGCTCAAAGTTTACTTTATAATCTGCTTAATCCAGTCTGGATGGGACCAGATGCAATATTGACTGGGGCTGCTGTTCATCATCGAGGCATGCGATTCCTTCAGTTTGCAAAATAAAGTCCTGCATATATTGTAACGGTTACACGTATTTCAAAATGTTCTTAAACTTTCTGAGGTTTACCCTCAGTTATTTAGTTAATGAAAGCATTTCAAAATGGCTAAAATCCCTGGATCTAATTTTAACTCTGTGCAGATGAATAGATGTCCATAGAGTTAAATTCTTGTCTGCATCATTCAGTGATACTAATACAGGTTGTCTTATTTCTTTGTTCCTGTGATTGCAGCAGACAGTGGCTATTCCCAGTTTTAACATTGACAGCTATGATGGAAATGGAAATAATAGAAACGACAGGAGACTCCTACTAAATAAACCTGAGTTTAAGAGTCAAGATCACCAGGACATGCTTCAATTTTCTGGACTATTAGTTGCTCCATGACTGTGATTCTTTTAACAATGTCCATGAAAATATTTCAGCCTTGGAGGTTTGCTACCCAGCTGTAAATGATCCAGAATATGGGAAGCCCAACCTCTGAACAAACTCTTGTGACAACAATACTAAACAGCAACAGTGAAGCTATAGTTGTTTTTTATTCACTTGTGGGACATGGGTTTTGCTAGCTGTGCCAGCATTTATTGCCCATCCCTAGATGCCCCTGAGAAGGTGGTGGTAAGCTGAAGTCCATGTGTAGACCCACAATGCTGTTAGGAAGAGAGTATCATGATTTTGACCCCACAACACTGAAGGACCAGCAATATATTTTCAAGTCAGGATGGCGAGTGGCTTGGCGTGGAACTTGCAGGTGGTGGTGTTCCCATTTATTTTCTGCCCTTGTCCTTCTCAATAAAATTGGAAAGTTCTGTCTAAGGAGCCTTGGTGAATTTCTGCAGTGCATCTTGCACATAGATTGTGCAAGACAGTCAGTGTGAATGGAGTGGATGTTTGTTGATGTGGTGCCAATTAAGTGGGCTGCTTTGTCTTTGATGGTGTTAAGTTTCTTGCGTATTGTTTCAGCTGCAGTCATCCAGATAGAGAGGTTGTGAGTTTGGAAGGTGCTATCTGAGGAACCATGGTGAATTTCTGCAATATATCTTATAAGTACTGCTGAACGCTTATGCTGAAGGGAGTGAATATTTGTGGATGTGGTGCCATTCAAGCAGGCTGCTTTGTCCTGGATGGTGTCGAGCTTCTTGAGTGTTGTTGGGGCTGCACTCATCCAGGCAAGTAGGGAGTATTCCACCACACTCCTGACTTGTGCCTTGCAGATGGCAGACAGGCTTTGGAGAGTCAGGAGGTGAGTTACTCAGTGGTGAGTGCATTACAACATATGGAAAATTCCCTTACTGTGTTTTAGATAGCTGTGAAAAAGATCAAGACTGACTTAAAGGTGAGAACATTAGAAGAGGCGACCTCAAATCTGTTGAAGGAGCTGCATTTTGAGAAAATTGCTAAGGTTGAAGAAAGATGTGTAAGGGTTTTGGGGTATTTGAATAATTGGTATATCCTACCTTATCTTGCACAATATGTCAGATTCCAAAACAAAACTTCTAGCTGTTGAAATGTAACTTGAGTTTCTCACCTCTGTGTTCAAACTCCTCTGCATCCTCATTCTCCTTATGACTATACAATTTCTTCAAGATGTGCAGTCCTCCAATTGCTCCTCCAATTTCGAGCATCTTGTGCATCCCTGACACTTTCACTTCACCATTGTTGACCATGCCTTCAGCCATCAAGGCCCTAAACTCTAGAATTTCCATCCTACGGCTCTCCATTTCTCAATATCTCTCCTGTTTTAAACAAAAACTTCTGAAAACCTCTCTCTAATCAAGGGGATATTGTAATGAGGGAGGCAATGGTGTAGCTTGTTACTGGTAATGTTGATTGTTGTAAAAGCCCATCTGAATCAATGATGTCCTTGAGGTAAGGAAATCTGTCATCCTTACCTGGTCTGGTCTACATGTCACCAACACATAACTGGCCTCCAGGGAATGAGAGACGGACAATAAATGCCAGCAAAGCCTACATCTCATGAACAAGTGAAAAATGGTTGCCAATTTTGGCTCAGTATCATTATGTCTGATAAAGTGTCTTGGGACATTTTACTGTGTTAAAGATGCTACATAAATGCAAGATGTTGTTGTTGCATAGTCAATGCACCAATATATTGGAATTGTAGGAGAGAGAGAAAAAAATTCATCTCAACATGAATTTCTGTTATTCTTCCTGAATGGAAAGCAGTACAGGAGGACTGATAAATAACTTCGACTTTCAAACAGAAAGAAACTTTCTAGCCAGAATTCATTGTGACAAAGCAGAATTGTGCCCATGTCTGACTTTCTTTTTTTTTGTTTTTGAAGGGCTTATCCAATTTAGTACAGATGTCAAGGGCTTGTTGGAAGCTCAGAGCCTTTTATCCAAGGGATCCTGTCTGTCAGCGCACTTAATCTTAATCAGTGGCAGCTAAACCTGCGGTGTTTTGTAATTAATCTTATCTTCAGCTGTTCACCTGTATCTCAGGAGTATTATTTTCTTGAAGTAGTTCACATTTCAGCATTGGTTGCTGCACGGACCTTTATATCGACAGGTCCTGACTCTGGGTAGCAGCAGTTCAGGTGTAAGTGAGCAGTCAGCCATACCAGTTATCCAAGGACTCAAATGCCACCGTGAGAATTTGAATCATTTTTTAAAAATCTAGAAATAAACAGCCAGTATCAATAAACGTGACGGCAAAACTGGTTTTATGTAAGAATCCCAGCTGATTCCTTCATTTTTTTCGTTCAATCATGGGATATGAACATCGCTGGTTGACCAACATTTATTGTCCGGCCCTAGCTGCCCTTTGAGAAAGTAGTGGTGAGCTGCCTTCTTGAAACCCTGTAGTCCATTGGCGGTAGGAATGCCCACAATTCTATAAGGATGTGAATTCCAGTATTTTGACCCAGTAAGGGTGAAGGAATGGCAATACTGTTCCAAGTCAAGTTGGTGAGTAGCTTGGAGGGGAACTTGCAGATGGTGTTGTTCCCATGTAGTTACTGCCCTTGTCTTTCCAGATGGTGGAGGTTGTGGGTTTGGAAGGTGCTGTCTGAGTGGCCTTCATGAATTTCTGCAATATATCAGTGATGGAGGGAGTGGATGCTTCTGGATGTGATGCCAATCAAGTGGGCTGCTTTGTTCTGGATGGTGTCAAGCTTCTTGAATGGTATTGGGGCTGCACCCATCCAGGCAACTGGGGAGTATTCTATCACACTCTTGACTTGTGCCTTGTCTTTGGCAGATAGGCTTTGAGGAGTCAGGATGTGGATTACTTGTTGCAGAATTCCCAGCCTCTGACCTGCTCTTGTAGCCACTACAGTTATGTGGCAAGTCAAATTCAGTTCCTAGTCATTGGTAACACCCCAGGATGTTGATAGTGGGAGATTAATTTTCTGCAATTAACCTACCATCCTTATAATTAAAGAGGAATTCCACTCACACAACAGTGTAGTTGATTCTGAAATAATGTTGAAAGGGTCCTAGCTAATCTTGAGTCAAAGAAAATGGGTATAAAGGTGATAAATACCAATCTTACCAACAAAGTCCCTGTGCAGAAAAGAAATTAAATAGGGGAGGATCAATCCTTTATGTATGTTTGAGCCTATCTATTGAGACAGTCGGTGCAAATTGTAACATTCACACACTACGCAGGTGAACACAAGATTTGTTCTTCCATTTCTTGTATTATTCAGTAAGAAACATTTCTTCTTCATCTTCTGCATGATTAGGTTTTGCAGACTGTGGACAGGGTCTTTCTAACACAACCCCAATACTTCTCACTCAGTTCAGTTAGACAGGACACTGATGTGTGATTAAAACAGCTGATAATTCAAGTCGTAGCATTGCAGACTGTGCAATACCAATCGATTTTATAAATGTGTTGCACAAACTGAAATGCACTTACAGAGCCAGTTATATATTGGCTGATGGGTAAAGCAAAAAGTCTTTCCTGATGCTTTGGAAAACTGAAACTGGCACTAGGGTTTGCAGAATATCCCCCAGCAAAATGATTGTCTTCCTACTAATGCAATTAACAGATTTGTACACAACTCAGTCTGAATGGTCTCATCACAGATTCCTTAACATGTATCTCGCTGCCTTGACCATTTTTCTTGTGAGCATTGTCTGTCTCGACTTTGTGGCGCAGTGGGATGTGACCTTGCAATGTTCCATATTATCACCAAAGCTGTCACTTTGATTCTACCCTGTGAAAGGAGCAACACAACAAGAAACTATCAAATCTGTGAATAGAGGCTCCCACATCACCCTCCTCTTTCCTCAGATTTTGGGCTGATTTTTATGCCACTGGGAATAAGCTGACCTGTAGCTGACAATAATGACCTCCATAGTCAAATCAGTGGAGTTAAAGTCAGTGGAATCCATGTGCAGAACTCTGGTGAGACTGAAAACTAGTGACTGCATCGAAATCCAACCATTAAGTCATACAGAGCTGGGAAAAAAATACAATATAGATTTCCAAGAGTGTGGAGGCTTCTGGAGAGTGAGGAAAACTTGGGGTGATTTTGCTTTACCCCTCAACCAACATCTAAATCTGATCTTTTATCTCATTGTCATTTGCTGGCTCTTTCTGTGTTTTAATTGGCTGAGATGTTTTCTACATTACGACAGAAACCAGACTTCATTGGTTATGGTAGTTTGGGACATCATCAAGATGTTGTGTAAATGCAATCCTTTTATTCTTTTCAGTGTTGAGAGGTTATCCAAGAGCTGATTTTACAGAGATTGATGACATAGTTGATGATATGGAATAAATGTATCCAGAAAATTATTTTACACTAAATTGGAAGATTAGGACAAGCTAGTCTTCCAATACAGGTTTCAAATATTAAAAAATACCTTGGAGCTAATATCAAGAAACAAAGAATCCCCAATCCATGAATAGACTAATGTCATTGAAGCCCCTGGCATCATTTCCTAGCCAATAGATTTCTGGAGTGATGAGCTGGGTTGGTGTTTTGCCTTTTCTGCAGGGATACAGAAAATGACAGGAATGTCAATCTTCATCCAGAGCTTTCTTGTCATCTAAAGCAATGAATGTTGAGCAGTCATTAACTTCTTTAATAATATTATTCCCAATCACTGGTTTACCTAACACTGCATGTCAGTAATTGCTATCCATCATCTGACTCACCACTTTCCTTTTTGTTGTTAATAGTGGACTTCCTTGCCCAGTTTTGTTGCTAATTCAGATACAATTATAAAATTCAAATCTGCCTTTCACAATCTGTGTCACAGCTTGTCGTGTTCACAACTTGTCTCCTTCCTAAATCTGCTGATTGTTAGTGTTGCTGAGTTGTTGTGAAAACACTTAATGCTGTGCAAGCACTGACAACATGCATTCAGTCGTGCACGATAATTTCGCTTGTACGGCATTACTACAAACTCATTCCCCCAACTGCTCCTGTGCACTCCTGATGATACCGAACTGCGAAAAGCTGTTTGCAGTCTCTCTCGGCATGGCTATTCTCTGTGTGTGTCATCCTATTCAGTGAGTATTAGCTAACTGCTCGACCATGGGAGCCAGCATCTCCAAACATTCCCTTGCTAGTTGGACCTACCAGTTAACAATCATGTCTGGCTACTCTTTCTAAATTATTTTCCATTTTTGACAACCAGGGGAATTAATGCTGCTCAAAGTAACTCAGTGCTCTGACTGAGATTAACTAACTCACTAGAGAATACAAGACTGTCCTGCATGATTTTTTTTTGATTTATTCTTTCATGGGACATGGATGGCATGGGCAAAGCCAGCATTTGTTGCCCATCCCTATTTGCCCTTGAACTGTTTGGCTTGCCAGAGCATTTCAAAGCATGGTTAAGAGACACCCGTGTGATTATGGAGTCAAAATGCACTCCAGACCAGGTAGAGACAGCAAACCTCCTTCCCTAAAAGACATTAATGAACCATATAGGTATTTACAACAATCACTAATAGTCATCATAGTCACTATGAACGCAACCAGCTTTCAATTCCAGATTTATGAATTGAGTTTTCAACCCTGTGCCCCTAGAATATTAGGCTAAGTCTCTGAATTACTAATCCAGCAACTTTATTACGATGCTACCAACACAACATGACCTCCAACACCAGGGTATTTTTCATGCACTGAGTTTGTACATTTATCACAGTACTTCTTGCTAAATATTGCTTTGCACTTAACGTTTCTCTATTATTCTTTGTGTTTTCCTAAATGATATTCTTTAATGTTTGATTGATGTTGAATTAATCTGGTAATATATCATTTCCCCCGAACTGGTTTGTTTTCTTTTTAAGTTATGAGCTGTACTACTTTCCTAAAAGGGGTTAGTTAGTTCAGCTGGCTGGACAATTGGACAGTAAGAGAGAGTGATGCCAACAGCATGGGTTCAGTTCTTGCACTGGCTAAGGTTACCATGAAGGACTCTCCTCTCACCTGAGGCATGGTAATCCTCAGGTTAAACCACCACCAGTCACCTCTCTTTAGTTATACTATAGTGACTTTACCTTTACCTTACTCTCTGAAACATTATCAGATCTCCGCTGTCAGATGTAAGCCATCAGCGCCAAGTCACAGAATTGTTCTAGCACAGAAGGAGACCACTCAGCCCCTCATGTCTGTGCTGGCTCATTCAAGGAGCAATTCACTTCATGCCACAACCGACCTTTTCCACATCACCCTGCAACTTTTTACGATTCAGGTAGTGGTCCAATTTCCCTTTAAAAGCTTCAATTGAACCTGCCTCTGTCACACCATCAGGCAGAGCATTCCAGATCCCAACCACCCGCTGCACGATAAAGTATTTCCTCGCATTGCCGTTGCTTCTTCTGTTAGTTACCCTATATCTGTGACCCCTTATCTTGATCCTTCCATCACAGCAAAGAGTTTGCTCCCATCTATTCTCTCCAAATCTCTTGTGATTCTGAATACTTCTAAACACTAAAATCAGCCTGGGTCCAATGCACTTAAGACAGCGGGTTTTATTAAAAATAAACTTCAGAAGGACTGGACTTACAATTGGATTTGCTTGAATGGGCTGTATTTTATACATAATTGAGTCAGTGGGTAAATCTGTACAGGCTCGAAACCTTACCTTAATCAGTACATTCAACCATACAACCCTGTAACAGGACAGGGCTTAGGCATGGTCTAACCTCACCCCACTCTAACTAGTTTTGACTCATGGTTTACTCATGATTGAGTGTGGTTAAAAGCATCCCTAATGGAAAGCATTAGCTTAGACTCTATTTGCTGTCTGGACCCTTATGATGCACTGGTATTGTCTCTACCTCTGGGCCAGAAGGCCCAGGTTCAGAGCCCAGATGCTCCAAATCTGTCTTCTGACATGTCTGAACTGGTTGATTAGAAATATCTAGCACTGGTTGCTAAACTCTTTCACGCAGATAATAGCTGGGTGCTGTTATAGACCAGACCAGACACTACCCCTCTCCCAAGTATTGTAAGGAAATAGCCTAGGTGCTAAATTTAAAAATTATTTAAAAGCAAGTGGACGGTGATGTGTTCCAGATGTGATTCAATTGTCCACCCCTAGGCTTTAATCAAAACATACTTTACTTTTACAACATAGTTAAAATACAACAAAAAAGAAGATTGGCATAACTTTACTCTATTGAAACACGTAACAGGATAATGTATTATTTAAACACTAATTATCTACTGTTCTAATATAGGCAGCATCACATAAGCACGCCCTTTGGCAAAAATACGACACAGCAAAAGAGTAATGATTCTCACGTGCTGTCTCTCTCTAGTCCAGAAGGAAGAAACAATCTGCCCCTTTTGATTTTTAAGAGGAAACCTCTCTGTCTAAGGCTTCACTTGGGCACAGAAGCAAAAACCTACTCACCTCACTGATATTAAAATTAAAAGCCATCCTGGGTCTGTGTGAGCCCTGTCCCTGGCCACTCACGATATTTTGTCTCATTGTCTCATTTTCTCTCAGGGACAACTCAAAAGACTGTCTACCACCTGCCTGCCTGAAAAAGACATTTTAGCACCACAACACCCCTCTGAAAGAGAAACAGCACAGACACCTCTCTTAAAGACAGTATTGTGAACCACATTCATCAGATTACATTAAGAAGGAATTGTGCCAATGGCTACATATTTAAGTGAATTACAGACAGCCTGCTCCATCACACTGTAGTGATACTGAGCAATCCATTGCTTTGGACTATGGTCAGTCCGATGATACCTCCCACGTTCTCTTTCACTCCTGTCTGACCAAATATCAGCCCCCACCCTTACAGTAATACCTGTACACTCTACAAATTTCCATCTTCGGCCAACTGTGGACCTCATCTACATGGGACACGTCTTACACTTAGAAGGTTAGGCCCACTCCAGGTCATAATCCAAGCTGGCCCTTCAGTGGAGTGCTGAGGATGGCCTATGTTGTCAGAATGGCCATCTTTCAAACCAAGCATTAAAAGCCCTGTTTTCCTGTTCAGTTGGACCTAAAAATACCCACTGCACAACACCCACATGCTAAGTTGCCCATAGTGTCTAGAGATGTGCAGTCTAGGTGGATCAGCCATGGGAATTGCAGCAGTACAGGGATAAGGTAGTGGGTTGGGTCTGGGTGTGATGCTCTTTGGATGGTCAATGTAGACTCGATGGGCCAAATGGCCTGCTTCCACACTGTATGGATTCTATGATTCCAAACCACACTATCAAGAATGGTTTGACTTCTTATTCATCTTATTTTCCCCTTTGTGGGATCTTGCTGCGCAGTAATGGGCAGCCATGTTTGTCCATATAACACTTCAAGAGCTCTTTCAACGTGAAAGTCATTGAGATGTTCAAAGGTAATGGCATTCAAAGGCAAGATTTATTGTTTCTTCTTTAAGACAAGAGGCTACCTCAGCGACAATGGGTTCCTCCTGTGGACTGGTAACACCCCAGCTCTACTTCTCTGCCTTGAGACTGAGCACCACTGTCCCATGAAGCTGTTTGTCCACCATGTGATGGATGGGCCTGTACTGTTTCCAATCTGATATTATCCTGCGTGATTCAAACAATTTCCGCATTGTGACCCTAATTTCACCTCTATTTCTAGCTGCTCTCTCTCGGAATAAACTCATCAGAGTCAAACTTCAGGGTCCATTTTGAGTCAAGCTTCAAAGCCAATATTAAATTTATCACAAAGACCACCTCTTTCCACCTCTAACTTCAACTCACTCAGTATGTCTTTATCAAGAGTGACAACTTCAAAATCTCCATACCAGACTGTGAAACTGAACCCTATAATTTTCCAGCATTGTCCAGACTTCAGCCCATTATACCAGAGTGAGCTCAGTGTCCCTATTCCCTATTTGCATTGACCTCCACTGCTGGTGCATACCACAATGTAATACGTTGAAAATCTAAGCACATGTTTAAAAAAAACCCTTAAATGACTTTTATTCACTATGAGCTTGGAGCAGGATATCCTTGGCAGCAGTGCAGAATGATGCATCAATGAAAAAGAAACTTTATCTGTGTATGAAACAGGCTACGATCAACTCCTATTCAAGATGATGTTTACCATGACTAAATCCCCCAGTTCTGGTGTGTCTGTGCCCTTCACGGTCCTCAGGGTCCACTGATGTGGAGGTGCCGGAGTTGGACTGGGGTGGACAAAGTTAGAAGTCACATGACACCAGGTTATAGTCCAATAGGTTTGTTCGAAGCCACAAGCTTTCAGAGCACAAATCCATCACCTGACGAAGAAGCTTCTGATTTTAATCCCACTGACAAAGCCTTCACACTGCTCAGTCCTACTGTGCTGTTCACCACTCAAATCCCTTTCACTCATAGAATTCCTACAGTGTGGAAGCAGGTTTTCAGCCTATTGAATCTGCACCAAACTTTTGCAGAGCATTCCACCCAGACTCAATCCCTGCCTTATTCCTGTAACCCTGCATTCTCCATGGCTAACCCACTTAGCCTGCACATCCCTGGACACTACGGGTAATTTAGCATGGTCAATCCACCTAACCTGCACATCTTTGGACTGTGGGAGAAACCAGAGCACCCAGAGGAAACCCGGGGAGAACGTGCAAACTCCACACAGATTGTCACCTGAAGGTGGAATCAAACCCTGGTCCCTGGTGCTGTGAGGCAACAGTGCTAACCACTGAGCCACTGTGCCTCCCCACTTGTTCCCTCCACATTAAAAATATCTTCTTTAAAGACAGTGAGACTAACCACTCCACTGGATATTTTTAGTGATTCTTACTGCAGATCCTGTATGTTAAAGGTGCTTTATGAATGTAATATGCTGTTATTTTCTGTCCACAGCAATGTTAGTATTTTGCCTGTTTCACGAGTCTGTTCAAACGCTCCCTTGTCTTTAAGAGTCTTTGCTCTAAAATTGGTTGATGACAGTTAATCTCACCTGTTGTGGAGTGGGGAAGAATGTTACTTTTCTATCACTCCATGATGTGGAGTTTGGCACCATGTAATGGACTTCTCTTTGACTGTCACAGAAGCCACAGCTTGTAATTAAGTTCCTCGGTTTCTAGTGTTGTGCTAATTCTGGAAGCAGATTGTCAGCACCCTTCCACACACTTCCAAAGCCCGAAAATCATTGTGAGGAATAATCCTAAACCAGCTTATCTCAGCACTTTACACTAAGGATATGAGACCATTTCCATATTAGTACTAGGCTCACTTCTCTCCTCCTATCATTCGCATTGAGTGTCTCAAGTTTTTCCACATCGCCGTTATCTATTCTGGGTTTTAGAATAGGTGTATGAAGCAATAATCAATATGTACAACTTGGTGATTAGCCCAATTTCAGTTCATTTTGCCAGCAGTTATTTAAGTGAATCATTTGGTTATATTGCTCCAGCTCCCTCCCCCCACCCCAGGGAAAATATAACTTTCTCTGTATTCGGAACATGCTTTGTGTTAAATGGGATAAACATTGAACAGACCTCACATCTGGGCATCCATGAGGCGCTGTGGGCCATCAACAGCAGCAGAATTGTACTCCAGCACAATCTGTAACCTCATGGCCCGGCATATCCCCCACTCAACCATTACCATCAAGCCAGGGGATCAACCCTGGTTCAATGGAGAGTGCAGGAGGACATACCAGGAGCAGCACACCAAAAAACCAGGTATAAACCTGGTGAAACTAACAAATAGGACTACTTGTGTGCCAAACAGCATAAGCAGCAAGTTTAGACAGAACTAAGCAATCCCACAACCAATGGATCAGATCTCAGCTCTGCAGTCCAGCCGCATCCAATTGTGAATGATGGTGGACAATTAAGCATCTCACTGGAGAAGAAGACTCAACAATGTCCCAATCCTCAATAATAAGGGAGACCTGCACATCTGTGCAAATGATAAGGCTGAAGCATTCGCAGCAATCTTCAGCCAGAAGTGCCAAGTGGATGATCCATCTCAGCCTCTTCCAGTGGTCCCCAGCATTACAGATACCAGTCTCAGCCAATTCGATTCACTCCACGTGATATCAAGAAACATTTGGAGACACTGGATACTGCAAAGGCTACGGGTCCTGACAACATTCCAGCAATAGTACTGAAGATCTGTGTTCCACAACTTGCCGCTCCCCTAGCCAAGCTGTTCCAGTACAGTTACAACACTGGTATCTACCCGACAATGTGGAAAATTGCTCAAGTATGTGCTAATCAAGCCAGACAAACCAATCCAACCAACTACTGCCCCATCAGTCTACTCTCGATCATCAGTAAAGTGATGGAAGGTGACATCAACAGTGCTATCATACAGCACCTGCTCAGCAGTAACCTGCACCCACCTCCAGCCATTCCCATCACCCTTCTCACTGGTGTGTCTGCCTGCTCAGCCCTGCACGAGCCCCACACATACCTTCCATTTCCCAATATAACAGCTTCGCTACCAGCAGTGGCCAGCTTTCCCAGCGGTGCTGGCATTCCGAGAGAACCATTGACATGGGATCGGCCAGCAGTCCACTGAAGTGGGACCTAATGTATCTGAGAGGCAGAATTCCTGTCTCAAATCAATCTACGGTCAATGGCTAGGGAGCTTAGATATCAGTGACATTGAGAATTTCAGTGTTCACGACTGGAGAATTGAAGTATTGAAGATAAAAATAAGTTGAGTATTTTAATTCAGGTGCTTCAAATGGACAACAACAAATATGAATTGGACCATAACCCTTGCTTTGGACAGTAATGGCTGAAGATGTACAGGTCTACAAGCAAAAAGTGTGGGAATGCCTTTGGATAAATTGCTCTTTCAACATGCTGGTAAAGACACAGTGAGCCAAATGGCCTTTTGTTGAGCTGTAGCCAGTCTGTTGTTCTATTCCTGAACATTAAGTTCAGGTGCAATTCAGTCTCGATGGTGGATGTGCTAATCTGAAAAGTGTCTGTGCTGCATTGTTTATTGTTGATTGATCAGCCTGGCTCGCAAGTGGATATCAAAAGGCTGTCCTACGTCTGGCCTCGAGACCTTGAGATGGGGTGACACTGGCAGGACAACCCGCGGATATGTATCTTGCTGGTAGCTGGTTGAGCTCCAAGAGTTATATTGTGCAGACTTGGATGGTCTGTCTATTCCTCTGGACTAGCAGTGAGGGGGCAGTAGATTGTGTCACAATGGGAATTCCGTATTCACAAACAGAAACCAAGTGATGAGTATCAATTTGACCAAAACTCCTTGATCACCCAAAGCTAGACTGAAGGTGAGTGTTCTTCATCAAGTGAGAGGTAGTGGGTTCACATATCATATGCATTACACCCAGGGTTCGCACATTGGAGATTTGCTGGTAAATGAGCAGCTGAGGTTATCTTAGATGTGTTGTTTGTTTGAGCACACCATAATTACCTTACCTAATTTTAGTTATATGTCTATAATGTAAAACATAGCCCCAAAACATTGAAGAGATTTCAAGGAGATGGAACTGAATAGTGTGTGATGGCTCCTGCAAACTTGGCTTGTTGTCAGTGCCCATTTATGTTTGGCAGTTAATTGTCATTGATGAAATAAATCTTAAGAAACAATAAGACTGCCAAGGCCTATTCATACTCAGTCATGAAGATGTACTGTGATACACTCACACTGAATATAACAATACACAGATTGTGCTACTTACAGGCTTAACGTCCAAACTAATTGGTGCAAAGTAAACTTATGCAAATTTGCTCTTTTGTCTATCTTAAACCAGAAAAGGCTCCACCAAAACATGACTGTCTACCAGCTAAAGGAACCTTCGAACAACTGAGATTGTTTCACCAGTCAGTGAATTGTTCAATAAGTACAAATAAGAAAGCTTGTCTTTGGATTACAACAATCTGTCATTTAAAGGAACTGTTGAAAGAAAAGTTTGTACAATTGGGCCTATTAACCTGCCCTTGCATCATGCCTAAACACCACCTACTTGGCTCAATCTCAAATTTTGTACGATTACATTGTTGCAAGCACCTTGAGATATTTTACTAAGTTAAGGTGCCATATAAATGCAAACTGCTGCTCACTCAAAGCACTTGATTAACAACTGAGAATATGGTCATGTGATAATGAGAAGTTTCAATGTGTTGATGAAATTAGCAATATCAAGTAGCCTATCACAACATCAGTGCCTTAGCAATACTCTGTTGAGGCCCAACTTTCTTAACAACAGCAATTGGTCTATAACTATGTCAGCAGTTTACTACAATGTATCAGTATGGCCAGGTATCAACTCAGCTTGATCATTTCAATAAGGTTCTGTAGATCTGTAGCCTCCAACGCACTTTCTTCATCAAAGTCCATCACTTTGACCCTAAAGTTGCTGTACATTCAAAGAATTGGCCAGCCTTAATCCTCTAATTTAGTTTTCCCAATGGAAGGGTAAAAAATTGGACCAATCCAGCCAGAATATTTTTAGGGAGTAGGCAGGTGAGAGAGATTAAGATCCAAGAACCTCATGTCATGGATAAAACAAAGCGGATTTCAAAAATCTGAATAAAATTGGCTGTAAACACACTTAGTCTGTTTTTTTTTAACAATCATAGTATGGAAGCAGGCCATTCAGCCCATCGAGTCTCACTGATCCTCCAAAGAGCATCCCACCCAGACCTACCTCACTATCCTATCCATGTAAACTGGAATGTCCCACGGCCAATCCACCTAACCTGCACATCCTTGGACTATGGGAGGAAACCAGAGCACCCAGAGGAAACCCCTACAGACACAGGGAGAATGTGGAAACTCTACACAGACAGTTGTCGGAGGGTGGAATCTAACCCAGTGCTGTGAGGCAACAGTGCTAACCACTGAGCCATTGTACCACCTCAATTTTGCTGGCCTTTTTATTAATTGGTGACTTTTCTCAGTTATATGAAACATTGGCCACCTTTTTACTGTAACATGCTAGGAATGCTGGGTTTATACCTGAACAATATTGCAGTCTTGTCACTCCAGCGGAGATGAAATCAGGTAGGGCGTATTGGCATTATTGCTGCTCCCTCATCCACCCTGCCCCATTCTCAACAAATTAGGATAGACATGGCCACTATGGTGCCGGATATGATATTGCTAACTTGTCTTCGCTGTGTCATGACTCATTGTTAATGCTGAGATACCTGCTCTCTGTCTGTTTATGCTTCTAAAAGACGACAAGCCCTGCAGAAAGGTACCAACACACATCAGCCGACTCGTACGTAAACACTCAATCTGCAAAGAGAGGTGCACTGATCCCACTGCCAAATAAATCATTCCCATCTGTAGAAAGGCCATGTTAGCAAACCTGACACGAATGCCAGAAGTCAAGGCCAGGTTAACTTGAAGTCAGGGTGGGTTCTTCGACGTGGTGTATCACCTAATAACTGGTGCTGAATGAAACAGGACATGCCAAAGAGATCAGCAGCTGAGCTTCCATATGTGCAAGGATGCCAACCACCATGTCTGCAAGCCCTGGCACATCTACCTAACAATAATCACGTGACACTATTTCAGGGATACATATTAATGATACACATTCAAAATAATGCCAGGCAATCTATTCCCATCTACCTAAAAGTATCCAGGTTCTCATCCAAAAGACAGCACCTCCAATAGCACAGCTTTCTCCAGTGTGGCACTGCAGTACAGTTTAGACTGCAGAGTGGTCAGGCTTACACCACAGTGTAAAGAAAGTCAAATTAGGACTTCATTGATGTACATACAGTATTAAAATATGTCGTTTAAAATATATAATATTGAAGAAGCCTGTCTGCAATATGTTCAAATTCAGTCAAATTTGTAGAAAAGGCCATAATTTTCAGCAAGTTTTAAAATAAAATGATTGAATAAATTTTGTTACTCAAATATTTCAAGCTGTCTGCCAATTTATAAAGTAGCGACAATTGAGAACATTTAAAATTAAAATGAATGCTTGGAAAGAAAGACTGGACAAGCACAATATGCAGTAAAGGGTTAATTATGCTTTTACTCTAAAGTTAACTACTGAACATGTGTGGTAAGGAGTTACACCATCGTGAGATCAGATCGCATGGAACTGAAGCCTGAGTCTGTAGGGTGTCAGCAGGATGTCGTCTCTGACCTGCCTTGTACATTCTTATGTTTAATAAAAACCTGTTAATGTTGACTCACAAGAGTGTAGACTTCACCTTCCTACACATGTAACGACTAACTAAATTTCATGTTTTTATAAAAACCAAAAGAACTGCGGATGCTGTGAATCAGGAACAAAAGCCGAAGATGCTGGAAAAGCTCAGCAGGTCTGGCAGCATCTGTGAAGAAAATATCAGAAATAATGTTTCAGATCCAGTGACCTTTACTCAATTCTGACCCGTAACGTTAACTCTGATTTTTCTCTTCACGGATGCTGCCAGACCTGCTGAGCTTTTCCAGCAACTTCTGTTTTTATTCATCTTTTTATGTTGTTTTTGCGAAGAGCAACGATTATAGATGCACCCTGGGATAGATAAAGCGCCATAATTTACTTCCAACTCCTGAAAGTAATTGAAGAGCAAACAAAAATATTAATTCAACTTTACAATTTCAGTTTATACAACGCAGAGAAGTTGCACTTCCATTTCCTCAGAACATCACTCTTGTTGATTTGCCCTTCAAACCACCATTTCTCTGATTTTAAAAGGACCCATTTGTTGCTACTTTGTTAACCAGCGATCATCATCTAAGAGGCTTGTTGTATATTTCTGCAATGAATGTTGTGTACACTCAATTTGAAAGAAGTATCAGACTCTCAATAATTAGTAGTCACGTGACTCTTCGATTCAGAGAACACACGGAAGTAGTCCAAGTGAGGTAAACCTTTATTTATTGATTAAAGTTCTTCATCAAGGCTGTTTGATTAACTCTCTTTTGCAAAACGGATTTAATGAGCAGCACAGCACTTAACAAAAAATTCATGAGGTACATGCCTTATATGCTTAGACACGTGCTTTCAGCCTGCTGCAGGGTCCTGTGGAGGAGTTTTCGAATGTTTTCTGTGTTTTAATGAATCCAGCATTAATAGCACCAACAGGCAGCAACGCAAGATTTCAAAACTAAATTTCAGTTCCATCTGGGAGGCTGAAAATGTTACATATGCATATTAATCAATCAAAACTTTCTAGCTGATTAAAGGTTTAACAGCACCTTAGGTTTGTTTAATGCATCTTCATCAGTTGTGCGAGCCTTTGGTCTTTTACTTATAAATTCTGTGTTCTGTCTACTTCTTTCTCACTTCACTTGACGAAGGGGCTACGCTCCGAAAGCTTGTGTTTTCAAATAAATCTGTTGGACTATATCCTGGTGTTGTGTGACTTCTGACCTCGTTTGAAAAAGGAACTGAGAGTTTGGGGAATCTGAGCTGATGAAACATCAGTTGATGTTTTCAGCTTTGGACTTAGATCCAAACTTTGCCAGGATAATTAAAGTCACACCTACAATGTACTTATTTCAGTGTTCTTTCTATCATTTCTTTCTGACTCATGTTCATTTATAAATATTTGATGTCTTCTTTTTAACCTTTTAATTGCACTTCACATTTTCTCCTTGAGGAACTAGAGACTTAGAAGATGGTGAGGGTGAAATTGTTCTACTTTAGCAACACTAGAAAGGATGATAATGAGATAGCCAACCTTTTTTAATACGGTACCCAATTTTCATTTGAAGTTAATGGAAAAGAATGTTATGCATGATATAAAACGGACTACCAATTCACCATAAGTATGTTTCACAGTATCAGGGGGACCTTGGTGTGCATGTACACTAGTCTCTTAAGGTATCAGGACAGGTGGATGTAGTGGTTAAGACATATAGTATACTTGCCTTTAGTAGTCAAGGCATAGATTTAAGAGCAGGGAGGTTATGCTGGAGCTATATAAAATGTTGATTAGGCCATAGCTACAGTATTATGTGCAGTTCTGGAATCCACATTATAGGAAGGATGTGATTGCATTGGTGAGTGTGCAGAGGAGATTTACCAGGTTGTTGGCTGGGCTGGAGACTTTCAGTTATGAAGAGAGATTGGATAGGGTTGTTGTTCTTAGAGCAGAGGAGACTGAGAGGGGACATGATTGAGATTTACAAAATTACGAGGGGCTTTAGATAGGGATCAATTATCAGAGGGCATAGATTTAAGATAAAGGGCAGAAGGTTTAGAGGAGATGTGAAAAAAACTCTTTTTCACCAAGAGGGTGGTGGAGAATCTGGAACTCACTGCCTGTAAGGGTGGGAGAGGCAGAAAGCTTCAAAACTCTGATGGTACACTTGAGATGCCAAGGTGTACAAGAACTATGAGCCAAGTGCTGGAAAATGGCATTGGAATAGTTAGGTGGCTGTTTTGACTGTCACGGATGTGAGAAGCCAAACAGCCTATTCCTGTGCCGTTCATCTCTGTGACCCTTTCTGAACTCTACAAGTGCATGTTATTAAATGATCTTCAAGCTTAAGAGACGAGCTGACCATCAATGGGTATTTATACTTCCCGATAGATTCTAGATTCACTCACTCACCAAAGCTGAGGATGAAAATTTCAGACGAGACTGAGATAGGAATGTTCAGTTGGTTTGCCTGGTTTTAGAAGAAGGGAAAGTCAATTCATGTTCCCATTTCTAATAATCAACCCCATGGTGTTTGCCTGCCTTCTACATAGCACAATAGGGGAGAGGGGGAGAAACACCAACAAGACAGAAACAGAGCATTTTGTTAGAGTCATTGAGTCACACAGCATGGAAACAGACTCTTTGGTCCAACTCATCCATGCTGACCAAGTTTCCTAAACTGAACTAGTCCCATTTGCCAGCATTTGGCCCATATCCCTCTAAACCCTTCCTATTCATGTACGCACCCAGATACCTTTTAAATGTTGTAATTGTACCATCCTCCACCACTTTCTCTGGCAGCTCATTCCACACACACGCCACCCTCTATGTGAAAAAGTTGCCCCTTAGGTCCCTTTTAAATCTTTTCCCTCTCACCTTAAACCTCTTGTTTTGGACTTCCCTACTCTGTGGAAAAAGACCTTGGCTATTCACCCTATCCATGTCCCTCACAATTTTATAAATCTCTGTAAAGTCACCCCTCAGCCTCCTACACTTCAGGGAAAGAATCCCCAGCCTGTTCAGCCTCCATTTAGCTCAAACCTTCCAATCCCAGTAACATCAGTGTAAATCTTTTCTACACCCTTTCTTCACATATTGGTAATGAACCTTCGATTTAGTACATGCATAGCACCAACCCATTCCCCTGCACTTGATTCACAACTCAAATACCTAACTACAGTTTGTGGTCAAAGCAGATGATAGCAGAGAGAAAGATAATATAGAGTAAATGGATTTTAATTTCTAATGGAATTCACCTATTATGCCTGCACTGGCTTGTTAAATGAGCATCATTACCCAGTGCCAATCTTCTGCTTTTACCCCATACCCTTGCACATTATTTTTATCCAGATAATTACCCAACTCCCTCTTGCAATGCTTCAATTGAACCTGCCTCTACCACATGGTCCAGGCAGTGCATTCCTGAATGCTCATTGAATGTGAAGATTTTTCTCACATTACCTTTGCTTCTTCCAGATGAGACCAGTTTAATGTGGGATTTAAGTGTCTCTCTCAGCTGGTTCCAAAGGTCTTAGCTGGGATGAATCTTTTGGTCAGGGTATTTTCTACTGAGCAGGGGTGTTACTGGGCACTGTGTCACTGGTCTTCAGGAAGAACATAGGGATTTGAAGAATTTGTGCTGATGTAATGTGCTGTTGGAATGTTAAGACATATTGTTGAGACAGATTAGAGAGGGCTTTATTCTACATGTAACCACACCACTTTTCATTGAAGGATAGCACTTAAAACAAATGCTGTACCCACATCCTTCACTTGCAAAAAGAAAACAGCTCCCAAGCAAAAATAAAGCAGAGCCTGGAAGCTGGGCTAGACACAAACATTTATCCTGTTTTCATTTTGATGTATTTTTCATTTTCTTTTTCAGCCAGAAGAGCTCACGAACGCCCTGGAGATCAGCAATATTGTCTTCACCAGCCTGTTTGCACTGGAAATGCTTCTGAAGATCCTGGTGTATGGACCATTTGGCTACATCAAGAATCCTTACAACATTTTCGATGGCATCATTGTCGTCATCAGGTAAATTGTCAAGGAGATGCAAAATCCGGTCCTGAAGGCATCAAACAGTAAAGTATCACCTGTGGAGATCTTTGAAAAGACGAGCATTAGAAAGTAAATATCAGCAGAAATATAAACTAGGCTGACCATTGTCCATTTTACATTCTTGTACAAAATCAAACTCTAACCCCCCGGCTCTTCCTTTCCTGAATCCTTCATTTCCTCTCTTTTTCTTGGTTTATACATTCCCTCTCTCGCATCCTTTACAGAAACCAGTATGGTCAACTTACAGGATGCTTTCTACTTCAGGGGATACCCATTGCACAATAAGACATAAAGCAGACAGAAAGTATCGAAATTGCTCAGTAGCTGTCTGCCAGGATGAGATCCTTTCCAGGTTTTGGAATGGCAATGATTTTTGCTGCATTTCACACTGCGGGATGGAGTTTGCGCTGATGATCCTGGGCACCCATCTCATGAAGTTCACCACACACTCAGCATAACTGAGTCTCTCCACTCAACACCTCTCACCTGGCTTCCCACACTTGCAAACATCAAAGTCCCACACCTCTGGCAACTGATGAAAACCCACAAGCTGGTTGAAACCATTAGTGCTGCCCGTCATTTGCCCAATCCGTGATGACCTACTGACCGTCTCAGCACCCGAAAGCCAGCAGGATGCCTTTCAGTCAAGGAATGGCAGACATGGGAAGCCACTAACAAGTTCCTTGTGACAAAGCCCATGTTTTGAATGGCAGACTTTAAACTTCCACAGGGAGCGCGGTCCTTGTTAAACAGGTTAAGGAAGAGTCAGGACACGTGTGCAGCTGACCTCCAGCACTGGGACCCCAGTGAAAAGCCCTTTGACTCTTGTGGACAGACATCAACAATGCTGCACATTACTGAGCAGTGTCCCCTCTATGTATTGATGAGACCCTTCACCTTAATCTAAACAAATGAAGAGGCCAACACTTAACTGCAAGGAATTGATTCTCTGCCAGTTCTGTACATTACATTTGAGAGTCCAACTTTCTGAATTAACTAGAGCCCCAGTTTCTGCATTTGCACTCGTTAAAATGTCTGCCCGTTACCAGGTTCAAGTGTTGAATGGTAATTGATTACAAGTTCTCAGACTAATGTTACGCCCCTCATTTAATTTGATTCGCCTTTCTCTGCTCCTCCCAGTGTGTGGGAAATTGTAGGACAGCAAGGTGGGGGCCTGTCGGTGCTGCGGACCTTCCGCCTGATGCGAGTACTGAAATTGGTGCGGTTCATGCCAGCCTTGCAGCGCCAGCTGGTGGTCCTGATGAAGACGATGGACAACGTTGCCACCTTCTGCATGCTGCTGATGCTTTTCATCTTCATCTTCAGGTGAGTGCGAGGCAATATTTTCTCAAGCAAAACTCCAGAGCCTTTGAGCACACTGGAAAACCTCATTGGAGGAGCAGGGCAGAGAGGTAAATGAGGAAGGGTATACTCACAGCCTGCCATTTCAATCAATGGGTGGGAAATTACACAGGTTCCCCTCCCAACATGCAATCCTCCCTGCCTCCTGTTCTTCTCTGTGTTCCACCCAGATGATGCTTTATACTAAAGCCATTCACCATTTGGCAATTTTGAGGGGTCAAAGCAATAGGAAAATAAATACAAAAATGAATGGAGTTGGCAAATATGCCATTGAACATTTCAAGGATTCTTGGTATAGAGAATTTTCACTCAATCAGAAAGTCATAGCTTGAAACAAATACATTAGACCTCCACCCTGATTATTTATTTCTGTTTTGTAAATGCACGCTAAGCTTCATATCAACTGCAGTCGAAAGGTTTGAAATAGATTCACAGTAAACAAGTTTTTAACTCACATGAAACTCTTTCATTGACAAAGTTAAAATCACCCCAATAATTCAGAAGCAAATAGATCAGGATGCATTTTGCTTATATTGAAGAAATAAAGACAGAGTTAAGCACCACAGAGCACAGTACTGGTTGCAAGAACATACTTGCAGGAGTAGGATGTCACCCCTTCAAAGCTAATCCACCATTCACTTAGATCATGGTTGATCTGTATCTTAACTCCACATAGCCATTTTGTTCAATGTCTTTTAACAAAACACTGTCAATCTTTGTTTTAGACGTTGTAGGACAGAAGACAAGGCAAACCAGGGAGTTAATGGCTCCGTGCAGCAGTTGTTAAAGGTTAGCATAGACTTTCCCTAGGGATAGGATAAACCCAAGAAATGTTTAAGGTGAAAGAAAAGCAGATTTGGAATAAAAGCAGGACAGAGAGAATCTCTTTAGTATAATGGAAGGAAGGGAATATTTGTAACAGTATAACAGCTTTCACAACATCAAGGGTGTTTCCAAAGCATCAATTCAGTAGGTTTTGAAATGAAGGTTATTATAATGTAGAAAACAAAGCAACTGTCAGTTAATCAGTTTTAGTGTTGCTGACAGGATGATAAATATTAGCCAGGATACTATGGGGAGTTTTCCTGTTTTTCATCGATGTAAGTATCATCAGATCATTTACACCCTAAAGAGTAGATGAGACCTTGATTTAATATCCCAGCCAAAACACGACAGGTGCAGTGTCTGCGTCGCTCAGCGCTACACTTGTGTGTCAACCCTGACTTTAATGTTCAGATCTCTGGGATGGGACTTGGACTCACTTCTGACTTGGAAATGGATGTGCTATAAAAATTTCCTCTTCAACGCCTTGGGCTCAGTGGAGCCACTCACTTCAGGCACATCCAGGGGAGATGGGTGATCCAACCAGAAATGTCACTTTTCTTAGTCTCACACATGAGCTGTGTAATGTGGTAAGAACTGATTCATTCTATTCTGTGGTTGCTTCCTGTAACTGATTACAGGATGGATCAGATAACTGACAAGGAGAAATGCACAACTGCAGTAACGCAAAGCAGTAAAGTGGTTAGTATTGCTGCCTCAAAGCACCAGGCATCCGGGTTCAATTCCAGCCTTTGGTGACTGTCTGTGTGCGTTTCCTCTGGGTGCTCCGGTTTCCTCCCGCAGCCCAAAGATGTGCAGGTTAGGGTGGACTGGCCATGCTAGGTTGCCCCGTAGTGTCCAGGGATGTGCAGGCTGGTGGGTTAGCCACGGGAAATGCAGGGTTACAGGGATAGGGTAGGAGGGTTGTTCTGGGTGAGATGCTCTTCAGAGGGTCAGTGTGGACTTGGTGGGCTGAATGGCCTGTTTCCACTCTGTACAGATTCTATGGATGAAACTACATAAAGAAAAGGGAATTTAGCATGGCTCTGGGATAAGAGAATAAAGCTTTGTCCTTTGACATCACCTCCATTGCCAAAAATTCTGTAACTGTGTGCCATCGCGTTATACTGCCCAGTGATTATATTATTCTGTTTTTCCTTACAGTATTCTGGGAATGCATCTTTTTGGCTGCAAGTTTGCCTCAGAGAAAGGAGGAGACACTCTTCCTGACCGAAAGAATTTTGACTCGCTTCTCTGGGCTATTGTAACAGTCTTCCAGGTATAGAAAGTTACCCTCAGCCTTCAATCTTAAATGTTCAGTTGACTACGGGCTAAAATTATCAGTCTTGCACTTTAGGAAAGATGTTAAAGGTGCTGAAGAAGACATTGAACAGATTTACTCAAATGGTACCACAGATGAGGAACATGCAGAGAGACTAGACTGCACTGTTCCCCCTCGAACAAAGAAAGTTAGGATCAGATTTAGCAGAAATGTTCAAGATTTTGAAAGATTTTGATAAATAAAGGGAAACTGTACGCATAGTCAAGTGGCAACACAGATATAAAATGATTGGCAAAAGAACCAAAGGGGAGATGAGGAGAATTTTTGTGCAACAACCTGTTGCGATCTTGAATACCTTTCCTGAAAGAACAGCAGATACCGATTCAGAAGTAACTTTCAAAAGGCAATTGAGTATATAGCTGAAGAGGAAATCATTGCAAGGGCCATGAGGAAAAGGCAGGTGTTTGGAATTACTTAGTGAACTCTTTTAGAGAATCAGCACTGGCACAATGGACCAAATCTCCTCCAATGTGGAATCATTCTGTGCTTTTAAGAAAGTCACTGAGGTGCTAATAAAAGTGTACAAAATGTTTCCTAATACATCCACTTCGTGCTGCTAGAAAGACGTCAACTTTTCCTAATTAATTTTCCATGCCGATGATTTCCAAAATACCAATATTTTCTCTCTTGCATCGGTTGCACTCTGAAGCCAGTCAAACTACCATAAAATGAGTGCAAGTGTAGCAGTTAATTCGCGAATGAGAAAAAGATTTCAGGAGAAACGTCCCATCAGCTCAGGGTGCTCACATAGGCCTGGTCCTTATCCTTTGCTGATGACATCCTTATGCACTCCTTGGCGCCTCCTCTTATTAATACAGCTGACATTGATCAATTAAGAAATTCCTGGAAAAAACAGTAATTGTTACAAAAATAGAAATTGTTGAAAAAGCTCAGCAGGTCTGGCAGCATCTGAGGAGAAAAATCAGAGTTAACATTTAGGGTCAAGTGACCATTGCTCAGAAGAATCAGGGCATGAATCTAGTCTTGTTCCAGAAAGAATTGGCCTGGATATAGAACAGAGGGGTGGAACTGCTTTGCTAATTGACTGATGAAGCTTTTCCAAGTGCAACTGTTAATTATGTGCATAATGCTATCAGTTGGACAAGCCTGGCTTCCTCTTAGCGTTCAGTCATAACAGTCACAATGTGACACTGGCATGAAAATAGTTTTCAATTTTTGGAATCTGCAGAAGATCACATCTGTACTCGTTGTTTAACATTCTCCTCCTTCTGTTCAAATCATTTCCTGACTTAACCTCTATCTCTACCACATCCTGCAACCCCAGGATTTGTGCATGCCTCCAACTTTAGCCTCTTGTGTATCCCTGTTTTCAGCACTTCATCTTCAATGACTGTGTCTTCAGTTATTTTACTGAATAAGTTGTCTCTAAATCTCTCTGCCTGTCCAACCCTCCCTCTCCTTCTTCAATCCGTTCCTTTCTGACCAAACCTTTGACCATTTGTCCTAATTGATCCTTCTTTAGTTTTGTGTCGGATTGCACTTCTCACCATGGGATGTTTTTGACTACAGCAAAGGTGTTATATAAATGCAGCTGTTTGTTGTGTACCTCCTTGCAAAAAAAAATTGTCTCACTCTTCCACAAACACGATACCATAGCTGCCGTGAATATCTCATTAAATGAACAAAGGGCTTCGTCATAACTAATGCTCTGACAATGCGTTTCTCGAACATTTATATGGTTAAGTGAAAATACCTGCAGGGATCTTTGATGTGGAGGGTGCTGGTGTTGATCTGGGGTGGACAAGGTCAGAAATCACCTGACACCAGCTTATGGTCCAACAGGTTTATTTGAAAACACAAGCTTTCAGACCCTCACTCCTTCCTCAGGTGTTAGTAACCAGAGCTTGAAGAAGGAGCAGTGCTCCGAAAGCTTGTGTTTTCATGTAAACCTGTTGGACCATAACCTGGTGTCGTGTGATTTCTGACCTTGCAGGGATCTTGTTAATGGTTGGAAAGGTTTTGAATCCATGGACACTATTCAGTCGATGAGGGGAGAAGTGCAGGAGGTGACCACAAATGTAAAGTTTCTTTTGGGCAGTAAACTAAACCTGCACAAAGTTCACCCAGTATGTGTCATTTCTTCCAAAAATGACAGAAAAGCAAATAACTTTATAATCTCCAGATTGGACAACTAAGACGCAGCCTTTTAGGAATGGTACTGGTGGGTACAGGGAGTGTTTGCAGTTCATTGATTCCCCACAGTAAAGATTGAGGCCATTCAGTCCATCAAGTCTGCACCAACCCACTGAACAGCATTCCACCCAGACCTAGCCCCACAACCCTATCCCTGTAATCCTACATTTCCCATGACTAACTCACCTAGCCTGCACATCCCCGGACACTATGGGCAATTTAGCATGGCCAATCCACATAACCTGTCCATCTTGAACAGTGGGAGGAAACCGGAGCACCCGGAGGAAACCCACACAGACAAGGGCAAATGTGCAAACTCCACACAGACAGTCACCCGAGGGTGGAATCAAACCTGGGTCCCTGGCGCTGTGAGGCAGCAGTGCTAACCACTGAGCCACCGTGCTGCCCAGTTCTTCATAGAACTCTGCTCAATATAATGACATTGCAGCTTTATAAGTTGAAATATGATGGAAAGAAGGGACTTGCCTAAATCCCACGTGGTGACGGCATTCAGCAAGCTGCTAGATGTTTTTGCAGCTCAATCACAAAGCTGCATTTGCATTTCAAAAACATTTTGCCACATTCTGGGTTGACCTGACACCACGTGACCTATGCGATTCTCCTTAATGGAACCTTTTGAGCTAAACAAGCTGACTTTACAACAACCCATGTTTAAATAGTGCCTTTACTGGATTAAAACATCCCAAGGTAGTTCACAGGAGCTTTCATTTGTTTTGGTGGAACTGGTGCACAGATGGTGACAATGTGACTCAATAGGGGCTGCCAATCTCCCACAAGCAAGAAGTAGCATCAAGTCATTTTAAAAAATCATTTCTCAAGAAGAGGAAACTCTACTGTTCATAATTTTCCATCAACCATCTGCAGTTGAGTCTCTTTTTACCCATCCAATTGCATCTTGTACAATGCTCTGAATGCAGCTTTCTCCAGTTTAGTGAGCCTATACAGTGAAGGTTGGCAACAACTAATCACAAGACCCTCCTATATTCCATACGTGGTTGATCATGGCCCTGATCCAGCTTCAATAAGTCCTTTGATCTAACGCTAACTCCCACAATCACTGAAATCAGCAGAGGGCCAGCTGGCATTCCTGACCACCTAGAGTCAGCATCCACACCAATGTTTTGTCAAGAGGAATATTAAGCCTGATGCAGAAAGGTTGGGAACAGGAAGCTGCCAACATTCATTGGCACCCCACTTACCCAGTCAGAAGTTAGACACTTTCTCTGGGCAAGTGGGTCGTGTTCAACACCAGATCCTGGCCATGCACCTGAACTCTGTGAGCAGCTCACAGGCAGACCCTAAGCAAAGACATTCTGGCCACAAAAACACAACTAACTTTGGCAAAATCGGGGAAGCCTATCGCCAGAGAATCCAAATATATCTTCTGCTCATCTCAGACACATATTAAAGACCAATTATAACACTACATGGATCTCAGACAGGTTACAAGGATGAGTGGAAAATTGACAACTTAGCTAAAAGCTTATTTCCATGATCTATGTTCACAAAGTCCAGTTCTCTGAATCCTGCTCTAGTATATATAGATTGGCATTGTCTTAATTTATGGAAAAAAGTAAATTTGGATGTCTGTACACTGGGAAAATGATAAACTGATGGGCCTGTTGTGTAATGCATTTGGATGTTTAGATATGTTATTTCATAAGAGATTATTTTCTGTCTTCCCAGATATTGACTCAAGAGGATTGGAACAAGGTCTTGTACAATGGAATGGCCTCCACTTCTCCATGGGCTGCTTTGTACTTCATCGCCCTCATGACATTCGGCAACTACGTTCTCTTCAACTTGTTAGTTGCCATTTTGGTGGAAGGATTTCAGACTGAGGTAAAATATGACATGATAAATCTTTGAATAATGCATGAGAATTAGAATTGGACAGTGCTCTCTGGCTTACCGCTATTTGTGATTGTTAAGTGCACTTTCTAATGTTCACTGCTACTTAATAAATATGCAGCACACAAGAAAACAAAGATAAAGGAGTCCTGTGTCACCCAGGACAAAGACAGAAGAATGAGAGAAAACCATTCAAACAAAAGATTCCATAGAAGCAAGCCATCTATGGCAATCACCAATGAATTTATTGACATTCAAACTAAAAAAGTCATCAGTTACAAATGCATTCAAATACTCAATTAGCATGCTATTAATTCCTGTGTCCAAAATTGGGATATAGAGGGGCTGTTAAATAGCGTATTTGTTCTTTATCAACTAAGATCAGTTCCACTGATACCTTAAAACCATGAGAAATTATGATTTTTTTAGAATTTGTTTCCATGTTATGCTATGATATTCCACTGTATACAGTGACATTCAGTTAAATGCTCTGACACATTGTGATATACAATGATAAAGTGTGATATACAGTGATATGCTGTGAAATACTATCTTGCAGAGCTGCCCTACGTTGACTTGTGCTGTTTCATGTTATCTATTAGCCATCAATAAAGAAATAATAGGTTTGCCAGTAAAAACACATTTATCTGTCAGCACGTTGTTAGCAACACTGCTGTATTCTGCCCTGTAATAGGTTAATCTGACATTAATTGTGGGGATCTGACAAGTTAATCTGATGATCTAAGTTGTTCATTCTGAAGTTGAACATTTGCTGTACTTAACTATTTGTCAGAATTGGCACATCATGCTATGAAATGATATAGAGTCATAGAGTCACACAGCATGGAAACAGACCCTTCGGTCCAACCAGTCCATGCTGACCATAATCCCAAACTAAACTCGTCCCACCTGCCTGCACTTGGCCCATATCCCTCCAAATATTTCGTACTCATATACTTATCCAAATCCTGACATACAGTGTTCCCCTTTGATATTCTTTACATGATTGTTTTCTTGTGTTTCACAACTTGTATTTAGAGGGTGATTTAAAGTGGAATGCATAGTGCCCCTTCAATTATATTTTCATGTTCTGTACCTGTGACACATATGGGCAGAAAGCTGAGTTCTCAAGTGTTAAGGCTGCAATTTTGGTTGGTACAATCTTTTAATCTGCCTTTTATAGTATCCAAGATTATGCAACAGTCCAAATGTAAGTACTTTCCCTTTAAGAAGATCTAATGGCTGTTTGGACCGTAAATTGAGATTGGGGTGTTGAATATTTTTTGAGAGTTAATGCAGCCTCACCTTCACTTTGTTTTCTCTATGATCAGTGATAAATGTCTTGAAACAAGAAGGTAATCATTTTGTTATTGCATTGGATTCGTCGTCATCTGATTGTGAAGTCCATTTCAAAGTCCCTGTGCTTTTTGTTATTGATTGGAGGTTAATCTTCATTACTGTGCCCCAAGTTCAGACATATGGTCCTGTGTAATATGATTGTGTATTGAGTACTTGTACAATCTTCATTTGGGAATTTTCAGTTGTGCCAGGGAAGCAAAATACTGAGTTTAAAACCACATTCTGAGCTTAGACAGTTGATCTTACCCTGCACTAGGGAGAGGCAAATTTTAAATTAACTATTAGGATAGTACAAGGAAGAATTGGCCACCCCTGGTCTTCACATGCGATCCAGTGAATCCCTGCTAACAAGTAAGCATGTGGATATATGTAAGTACCAGAGTGATTGCTGGCAAGACTGTGTTAATCAATGAGTTGGAGGTGAGGTGGAACATAGGGCATAACAAGCAGAATCTGTTTTACAGCAACTGTCCCGTTTATTCAGCAAATAGAGCTCTTCATAGCAGCCATCCCAATTACTCAGCAGAATTTGTTATAGGAACAGTCCCATTTAGTCAGCAGACTTGATAGCAACCATCCCAATTACTCAGCAGAGTTTATGTTATAAGAACAGTTCCAGTTCCTCAGCAGAGTCTATTTTATAGCAACAGTCCCAGTTACTCAACAGAGTTTGTTTTGTAGGAACAACCCCACTACCTAGCAAACTATGTATATAGAGAGAAAGCGGAAACATGTTGTTGAGATAGAGGATCAGCCATGATCATATTGAATAGCAAAGCAATCTCAAAGGGCCAAATGGCCTGCTCCTGCTCTTAGTTTCTGTGTCTTATTAGACTTTGTCTATTTCAATAGAGTCTCTATCCCCTACAACAAACAGACCTTATGACTGAAACTATTTCAGGGTGACCTCTCTGTGAGTAAAAGGTGGAGGATAGTTATACACTGTAAATTAAGTCTATAAAGTCAAGCACAGTCACAGGCAGCTGTGCCATCTCCAGAAGTGATTCAAAATACCATTAACACCAATCATCTCCTTTCTGGTCAGGACTTAGACTGGCCCTATATGCAGTTTGTAAGATTTAATAGATAGCTGTCTAAATTCACACTGCCTGACTGAGATCTCGAGAGATGAGGGTATTCGCAGAGTCAGCCACTTGAGAAGCAAAGGTGATTTAGACAAATCCTTCCTGTCAAACACAGTTTTTCTTTAATTGTAAGAATGGTTCGATAATGCTGAAAGGAAGGTTAGATGTAGCTTTGGTTGCCTCTTGTCTCAGTAATTCTAAGTACCATAAACAGGTTACAATTGAGCACACAATTCATGTGCAGCAATTTTTTTTTTTGGAGGCTGATTGCTGTTAAACTCCTTAAGATCCTTAAAATTAAAGTAGTCAGTGCTGGTATTTCACAGGCAGTCCATAAGCTTTCATGGCTTTGGTGGCACTTTAATGTAGAGTAACCAAATGAAACTCTGGCGTTATGTTACTGTAATCTGCTACATTAGGGACACATCAATTTCCAAATATCTCACATCATCAGGCAACTGTCCACTTTTGACCGGATTATTTTAATTCTTTCAAATAATTAGCTTTTAGCTTCAGATTTGAACTGGCTATGTTTGTCACAAATGGTTGGAAATAACATTAGAATAAAACTATAAATACCTTTCAGTTCCTCTCCCTCATTCTCAGTTAGGGGTCTGTAACTTGCAGCTCCAAAGCCTCATGTGTCCTATTAAGGACTTAGACTTGTGCAGCTCCCCACCTCGATCAATCAAACCCATTTTAATGGTAAATAAGGGGTTGGTTTTATGTTTTGGAGACTTTTATGAATAATGTGCTTACAAGAAAATATCATTCAATTAACAAATCCTTTGTAAAACTCATTAAAATGCTGTTATAATTTTCCCTCCATTATGATTGCCATTTCTGTAACAACATTACATGAAGATGTTGTGTTTTTGACTAACTTTTTTCAAAACTTGGCACTTCCTATTATTAAGGTTGCTGACCCCTTCTTTTGTGCCATCTAGAGCAGTAACATCGGTGGGTGTGAGGTTTAGAGAAGGGTGTAATATTGTCAAAAGCGTCACACATCAGTAATACTGGGGACCAACCAAGCAGTCTTTTCATATTCCCTTACTCCAATCATGATCGGGTCAAAGCCAGTTTGAAGTAATGTATTTTAGAAGAACAAGTGATGATAAATCAAATATCGCAATTTTAAAGTGAGTACATGAACACTGAAACTTTTTAACAAATGTCCCCTCAGGAAACATCCCTTTTCTCATCAGGTTAAGACATTGGTTGTTAGAAAGCATTGTCTTATTGAAGAGTTACTGCCACTCATGAGCAGATTAACCATCCTCTGACAAGAGACAAATATCCTCATAGAAACATAAAAAAAAGGAACAGAAGTCAGAAATTTGACCATCCCAGCCTGGTCTGTACCCTGTTCCAGCTTTCTCCTTTGATCACCTTAGCCCTAAGAATTATATCTAACTCCTTCTTGAAAATATTTAATGTTCTGTCTTCAACCGCTTTCTGTGGGAGAGAATTCCACAGGTTGACCACTCGCTGAGTGAAGACATTTCTCCTCATCTCAGTGCCAACTGGTTTACCCTGTATCCTTGGAATGTGATCCCTGGTTCTTGACTCCCTGATCATGAGGGACATCATTTCTGTATTTACCCTCTTTAGTCCTGTCAGAATTTTACAGGTTTCTATGAGATCCCCTGTCATGCCCATTTGATCATTCAATGAATTCAGGTATTAGCTAGCTGTTTTGTGATCCGTACATATGAGGAATGGACACATGCCCAGTAATACGTGTTTAAATATTTTCATTTTAATATGGCTTTCTGTGCAAGAGCAAATCCTTTCCCATTTGCTTCACCCTGGATTACTGGTTAGGCCAAGCTTGAAGTATGGGCTGTCTATTCCCAACATTGCTGCTAGACTGAGGTCTTCATTTTTATTCAGATAGTACCCCTTGGATTCCTCATGGTTTCAGAGATGTTTAACAGTCAAAGTCAGCCAAAACTATCAATTCTTACTTGGTCCCTATGTGGACCCACATGATCTTGGTTCCTCTCCATGGAGAGGGTAAATCTGCAGTGGAGTTTCAGACGTGGTAATGTGATAAATAAAGGGACATATTTTAGCATGGAGCACTTTTAAAGAATTCAGTAGTGAGAATTATAATGTTGGAGTGCCTGGAAGGAACATTAAAGGCAGAGCAGGAGCACTGGAATCGAAATTGGAAAGGAGTGACAGCAACAACAACAATAAAATGAAAACAGGAGATTGAATTAACCGTAGGTTCGGAATTCCAACCTTTGGAGAAACAAAGCTGTGTCCTGAAAACAATTTACTTTCTGTACCATATATTTGTGGCTTTAAATAGACAATTGGAAAATAAATTTGATGTGGTCTAATTAGCAGTGACAGAGCATGTTAACAGCAGTGTCAAGTCGTAGATACATGGGAGTGATCATAGGTCTATAATCTAATTAAGGCATTCCAGTGAGAATATGTATGAAATTAATGGAGGTGAAAGGCTCAACACCTGAACCCCAGGACCAAGTAGCTGCCTTGAAGTCACTCCCTAGTATCTGGTATGTCTTTTCATAACATGTACTGCTTTAACCCTAACAAACAGGGTTCATTTCGCTTCTAATGTGTTGAATTGGTGGTGGTCCATCAATGCGCAGTGTCATCAATGTGAAATATTGTCCATTCAGGGAACACAGGGGTTTGAAGTATTTTTTAAAAATGTGGAGCTGACTAGCATTTCCCACATCATATTACAGATGACACAATCAATGTTTTCTTTTGATAAGAACCATTTTATTCTATACCTGATCTTTACCCCTGCTTCATTCACCACCTAGTGGTGATCACTGCTACATTTGGTAGTAGCCTTTGAGATACCTATGTGACCACAGTTACTGGTTATCATTAATGCCTACATAAATAAGGCAAATCACAGACTTGTTTCTCGTACTAAGAGAGGGTATAGTTGATTGGTTTTGCCTGAATATGAGGTACCAGTAGTGGTCACCATTTTATTTGCATCAAATTGGATCTACAAACAACAAAGGTTAGCTGTAGGATGCTATCACTACCGCAGACTCACATCTGTACCTCAACAAAGTTATATTGTACCTGTATTATCAAAGTTGTCAAACATTGACTTAGGGAAACATGCAACTCTCCCAAAAAACACAATTTCATGCAAAGTATTTGTTCAGGTCTACAGTAAGATGGTTCTTGGTGGAGTGTTGGGAAACTGTGAATCCAAAGTGATCCTTACAGTACACTGTTGGGACACTCACCTTATCCAAGCCATTTCCATTTTCCATTGAGAGTTCATCATTTGAGCAAATTGACAGTTATGTTTTATTTATTTCTCTGGTCCGACAGTGATTTGCAGAACTGGAATGCTTTGCGTTAATTATAGTGCATGGCTTCATTAGCAATGCTGGTTGCTAGGTAGCAGCAATAGTCTGAAACTGAAGCGGATCTATAAACTGCTTTGGCTGCTGCATGACATCTGGGGGAATTCCTTTTCATGATGGATGTGCAGACCTTTATCCCGTTTTCAGCCTCTAACTGCTGTTGTATCTATTCAGAAGCTCATTATTTGTTGGTGGCTTTACTGCTTTCGCAGAAGGTGCCACGTGATGGTGTGTGAAGTGACAGGCTATTTGTGTGTTATCTCAGAATAAATTAAATCACTTATATGTGGTGAAGTGCTTTTGATGTCCAAAAGGAAGTTAGTCAGTTATTGTTGACAGTGTTACCCTTGGGCATAAGAGTCAACTTGTTAGAAGTTTTCCATACTGTCTAAAACCACCATTGAAGAAAATATGACTTGATTCTGTCATCGAATGCACTACTTCTTACCTGTGCCATTCCCATCTCCTTTCAAAAGATACTTTCCACACTGTTCCTGGTATCCTTATACTACATCTTCTGTTGCAATTCCCCAAGCTTTGTTCTTCATTATTTTGAAGATGCTGTTTAACTGTAAGCTGTTGTTATTACTGGTGTCACCTCTCTGTAATAGATGCCGTCTCTCATCCCCCCTCCCCCTCTCTTTCTGACAATTTTCTTTCATTTTAATTAATGTTAGGTTTCAAAATGCAACTACAATGTTGTGATTTACCTCCAGACAGCAGGCATCTCTCCCTTAGTCAGACCCATCCTAACAGTATCATTGTTCACGTCCTTCAGTTACTAATCCAGTACAATGAATATTCATCCCTAGCCCAGAAGTACACGTGTTTGATGCAAACACATAACTTATTTACATTCTCTGATATTCAAGTGTATCTATTCTTGCCCTATTTTAATGAAGTTATCCATTTCCCTCAATCTCTTATATCTACAAATTAAATCCTTACAGTTGCTTTTGAAAGGAGGAAGCCACATTGCAATTGAGAGAAATCTAGACTCCTTTTTTAGATATAGTGGAGCCCTCTAAGGATAATTTTTATTATGGCAATGAGTATTGATACTATAACTGCTAGTTTTTTTATCATTTCAATTATGTTTCTGAAGACGATAAAGTATTTCTATCCACAATTGTAAAACTCTTAAAACATTATTCAGAAATAACCAGTATCCTCCTCTGAAATTTCTTTTTCTTAATGTTGCACATGTTAAGTTGTGTATTAATTATATTTGATAAATGGAACCCTTTGCATTTTGGTTACTCAGAGTTGACCATTTGAAATGGAGTTATTACTGAACTCTTGTCAATGTACTTTTCCTGCAACAGCACAATTATTTTTGTAACTCTTTTACTGACCTCTCTGATTGAGACTGGTGTCAATTAAAAACAGATTAGTGCCAATTAAATCCTGAAGACTCAGTCTCACTGCCCACTGGGACTGCATTTCACTCATTTCTCTCGTCTAATGTTCATTATGAAGTAAATCCAAGAGATGGCTATAAACTAAATCAAAACTGCACCAAGTAACAAGCCCTTGGTGACATGACTGCACCTCTTACAAAATAATGACTCCAAGAACAAATTTACAAAAGGGAAAGGGATGGTTTATTTTGCTACTTTTATTTCACATTGGCTTTGATTTCAAATGAATTTCAGAAGTCTGTATCAATTTGACTTGGAAACTTATTTACGAGGTGGCCAATACAAATCATTTTAATTTTTTGCTTGGAAGGAACGAATTATTCAAAGTCAACAACAAAAACAGAAATTGCTGGAAAAGCTCAGCTGGTCTGGCAGCATCTGCGGAGAGAAATCAGAGTTGATGTTTCGAATCAAGTGACCCTTCGTCAGGACCCCTGAGAGCTGCTGTTCTGAGGAAGGGTCATTCGACCTGAAACGTTAACTCTGATTTCTCTCCACAGATGCTGCCGGACCAGCTGAGCTTTTCCAGCAGTTTCTGTCTTTGTTTCTGATTTACAGTATCCACAGTTCTTTTGGTTTTTAATTATTCAAAGTGTTGCTCATTCGTGTAAATTTCTGGCATTGATGAGATATAAAATCTACCTGGTTACATTTTTCTTTCAAGTATGTTATATCCTGTGTCGGAGGTATTGGTTACCACAATCTTACTGTGTGATGCAAGTAGCTGCCATACTTAGTGCAAAGATTTGATGAAACTTAATGATTTTTAAAGCATTTTTTTTTCTGCAATTAACTGTGTCTTTTTCACTGTGTCTGAAGTGTTTAAGTTGAGCTTATTTTAGTCACCTCAATGTCGACACCGTGTTTGTTTCGCTTCAGGAGGTCCAGAAGCGGGAGGATGCGAGTGGGCAGTTAAGCTGTATACAGCTGCCTGTCGACTCGTCTAGGGTACGTAACTGTTCACCATCGATTCACATCCACGGCATTTCTACATGAACGCAGCAGAGACCGGAGGGTGGGGGAGGGAACAAAGTTCAGCAACCTTCTGGGCTGCTCTATAAGAAGGAATTGTGTTTGTCCATTGATTTTTCTCATATACATTCCTTTAGTAGATCTGAGTGAAGGCTAAGTCATTTTTCTCTGGCTGTGGGAACAGTCGAGGATTGACTTTCTTTCCTGATTGAAGATGGTTCCCTCTGCAGGGTTCCTTTCAGAGATTTATTTTGGACAGACTGAGAGGATCAATGCTAAAGAAATAGTTTTCTTTATCAGGTTGAATGGTCATGATTCTGAATTTGATCTGAATGAGCAATCAAACAAAAAATATATATATCAGTGATTACAATGAGACAGGCCATTATTTTCTCTATTTTTAAAATGGTGTTTCAGTGTTCACCTTGATGGTCAACTTAAGGGTAAATACCTCACAAATGGTTAGTCTGCTGGTTTGTTCCTTCCAGCATACAGGAGAGCGAAGATATGAGGATTTTGTGGATTGGATGAGGATGATAGAGTGAATTAGAATGCAGCAACTAGGCTTATACTCCCATTGTATATAAAAGGAATGATCTGATCAAGGTGGTTAAAATGTTAAAGTGATTCTATAACTCCAATGCAGTGGAAGTATTTGCTAGGGAATCATGAATGATGGAGCATTGTCTTAAAAATTAGAGTGAAGCCATTCAGGAGTGAATCAGGTAAAGCAATTTTTAGAGTAAAGGCAGTCAAAATATTGCAGATGAAAAATAGAAATGTCTCCCTGAAAAAAGATTGAGTGTTTTGGGACAATTTTAGTCCCCAGGCCTGTGATTGATAGATTTCTGTTGGGTACAGGTGAAGGTAAATAAGACTGAGATGCACATCTGTCACGATTTAATTGAATGGCACAGCAGGCTTGAGGGGCTGAATGGCCTCCACTTGTCCTGATGTTCCAGCATAGTAAGGTAACTGTACAACACTTCTTTTTCCTTGTCAATATATTTGATGACATAATGGAAGGTTGAACACTACTGTAAGAGAGAGGACATCTCGTGGCAGGTACCAGATGCCCCATAGTCTGAAACATGCTCCTTAAGCACTGGTTCAGAATTAGACGTGAAGTGCCCTGTACTCTACCACAATGACATACATACCTTCCTACATCAGCTCAATTTTTTCAATCATAACAGGAGCCATTCTGTGACCTCCTTGAATAAGATTGCTTCAGTTGATGCTAAATGAATGCATATCCACTGGCCTATGTTCACTGACATTTAATTGTACCTGTGCACATTCATTTCACGTAGTCAACTTGCCTTTTGAATGTAAGAGGACATAATGTGCAAACACTGGGTTTTGTTGCTTGCTTGCTGTGTATGGATTTTGGATTGGTACAAGACGTTGTAGTGTAGGTGAGGTATCTCTTGTATAATTGATATAAAGACAGAACTCTGACTTGAGCACTAACAGCCCCTGCAGCATTCTATTGGCCATTGTTTTGAGGTGGATCATCCTCCGAAAGCACACTGTGTGGCATCCACCACCCTCAGCATTTCCTCCCTTCCCACAGAGTCACAGTGGAAGCAGCGTGTTCAACTCCAAACCTCCTCCTACGGCACCTTCCAAACCAAGACCACTACCACTCAGAAGGTCAAGAGCAGCATATACATGGGAACCACCACCATCAGCAAGTTCCCCTCCAAGCCACTCACCATCCTGACTTGGAACACTTTTATTCTATTTGTTCCTGTGAATGTTACTAACTGGGCTAGCATTTGGTGCCCATTCCTCATTGCCATGGTGAGCTGACTTCTTGAACTGCCACAGTCCATGGGGTATAGGGAGACCCATAACCCATAAGAAGTTCCAGGATTTTGAGCCAGAGACACTCCTGCCCTTAATCCAAATTACACAACCTTCTGTGGCCTTGATGACTTGGGATATAGTAAACAAGTCAAGGAGGTCACTAGTTCATTTATAAATATTTCTAATCAACTTGTTCAGACATATTACTATGACACACTTTGGAGCAGGTGGGACTTGAGCTCAGGCCTTCTAGCTTGGAGGTAAGAACAATATCACTGCACCACAAGAGCCCTCTTAAGAATTCAGCACCGGTTAGCAATTCAAAACCGAACTGAAGAAGAGTCATACCAGACTCAAATTGTCAACTCCGTTTCTGATGCTGTCAGATCTGCTGAGTTTCTCCAGCATTTGCCAAGTTTGTTTCAGATTTCCAGTGTTTGCAGTATGTTTTCTTTATTCATCAAAAGTGTTCACTAAGTTTGACATAAAAAAGATATTTCTGTTTGTAGGGAGTCCAAAATGAGAGGTCAGAAGAATAAGACAGACATACATGCAGTAAGGAGTCTTGTCAAATATTATTTATTCAGAGACAGATGAGAACTCAGAGTTCACAACCACTTGGAGTTTGTTGAGACAAATAGCATCAATGGATTAGGATGACCCCAGATAAATACAGGAGGCAGCAAAGAATAGAAGGATCTGCTGGTGGAATTAGATGAAGTTGAGTGAGTTGGGTCTAGTATGAAATCTAAGCACTGGTATGGATCACTTGGGCTGAATGGCCTTTCTACTTTTCTATAAATTTGATGTAATACATGTATGTCAACATTGTAACCAGTCTTTCTCTAACAATGGTCACCTAGCTCAGTGCCAAAAGTCTTATTTGTTCATCTGTCATGTTCTATCATCACTGCCTGCAGTGATTCACTTGGCTCTTGACTCTAAGTCATGGAGTTGACTGCATTGTTTTTAATCAAAAAGATTAATGTCACTCTAGTGGCAATGGTTATGTTATTAGTGACAATGAGAAACAAAGCTCAGCTGGACACAGTTATGCAATGGCCCCAATACAGCTTTTTGATAAAACAGCAAATGTCCACTTCTACAATTACCTCATCTGCAGCAATGATCTATCGGTTCACCAGCTTACAACCTTATCACAAAGACTACAATACCATACTGCATCAAAGATTCTAAGAACGTTTTGACTCTAAGTTAGACTCCCAAAGGAAAAGAAATCCTGTCCTGATCCATCAGATTGAAAGTATCAAATGTCAATCTATATAGGCACCAGACTGATGACTGAGAACAATTGATTGAAGGTTAATTTCAATGAAACTTGGTAGGAATGAGATAATGGCCTGTGTTTACCAAGATCTGATTTCTACCATGCTTAGAATGAAACATGTGTGTTTGGCTGATTCCCCACAATTATGCTTGTCAGGTACATTTGAATAAATGAGCCAGGAAAATCCCAGATTATAGTAGGAATACACATGGCACTGGTGAGGTCACATCTTGGGTACCACATGTAGTATTGGTCACCTCCTTTAAGGAAGTATTGGAGGTAGGTCAAAGAAGGCTTATCAAACGAATACTTGGAATGGGAAGGTTTTCTTATGAAGAAAGGTTGGACAGACTAAGCTTGTATCAACTTCTACATGGCTAACTCCTACCCCAAATTCTTATGTTCGTACATAAGATCTTCCTTAACCTCATCTTGTTCCTCTTCTACACATCGGGTGGCTTGCCTAAAACCCAGTTATGGATGAATCAGTTCCATCCATTTAAACACTGAGAAGACTGAAGTCTCCATTATCAACTCAGGGCCTCATCATTTAATGCAACCCCTTCTTCCCCAGCCATTGGCTCAGGCTGAACCAGACTACATGAAATTCCAACCCCATAGTCATCCATCACAAAGACTATCTACTTTCACCTCCAGATCATCACCTATCCCTGCCCCTGTCTCAGTCAGTCTACTACCACAAACCTCATCCATGCTCTTCTTACTTGCCAGCTCACCAGACTCCAGCGATCTAGAACAGCAGAATGTATAATGAGTACGATGTATAATTATGTAATGACGTCAGTGTGAATGATTACATTGAGGGATCAGGATGAAAGTAGAAGTTCCAACAAACACTAAGAGAGTGTGTCTATCCACTAAACTATCAATATAGATTTCTTCCAGAAATTATCATGTACTCAAGAAGAAGTACGTAGGAGACCAAGGCTAGTTTAAACTCATTGGCATTTTTTTTTATTCATTCACATGATGCCAGCATTACTGGATCTACCAGCATTTATTGCCTGTCCCTAGTTGCTCTTGAGAAAGTGATGGTCAGATGCCTTCTTGAACAACTTGCAAATTGCCCAATAGTGTCCAAGGATGAGCAGACTAGGTGGGTTAGCCAGAGTAAACGCAGGGTTACAGGGATAAGGTGGGATGATCTTCAAAGGATCAGTGTGGACTCAATGGGCCAAATGGCCTATTTCCACACTGTAGGGATTTTATGATTCTATAATAAGGCATAGAGATATTAACTTCACATTGGAATACAGAATGATGGGACATAAGCATAAGTTGAAACCACGTTGATTTGGAAAATGAACTTGCAAAGCTCACATCTGAAAAACATTTTAAAAATAGGCACTAAAAAGCATTACTTCTCTGAGGGTAGTCAGTTTTCAGACTAGCTTATCAAACTTAAGTTCAACATCAAAGATAGTGTCAGTTATAACTATTGGGTCTATTGGAAGGATTATTTGGAGCAAGTCTTCTTTCTATCCTTCAGCTTTTGTTGCAAACCTTTGAAATTTAATGTTTTAACTTCCTTTCCCTGTCCCCACATTAAATATCTCTTACCCTTCCATTGCCTGTCCAATATCCCAAAGCAATTGTAACACGGCTGACTAAATTACTCCAGTTCAGTGACAACTTTGCCTTCAAGTGAACCTCCAGGGAATATGAAACCTGACACAATTTGAATGTGTTTTTTTCATCCTTAGAGCCAGTTATGAACTGAAAAGATTGTTGTTGACTTTACACTTTTATCCCTGATTACTGAAGCTTCATCTTCTACTAGCACTGTGCCAGAGATTGAGCTCCCCGTAGTTACCATTGTGTCCTCAGTTTTAATAAATATCGCAGGACACCACACCATAACTTAATTAGCATGCATCCGAGGGAAACTGTGCATCTGTTTGCTAACAGATCACAGTTTTCTCCTTTGAACCCTCTCCTTTGAGTTATCATGCAATCAGACAATGCAATTGTCTTCTTTTCAAGATAGGCTGTGTAAAAATAGTATTCACAGTCATGGCCGAAACACATGCGGAGGAACACTCATAGTTTATTCCAATGTGTTAATAGATACATTTTGGCTGCACAGTAGGTCCTCCATTCCTATTGATTTACCTTAGAGAGAACAGAGGACAAGTAACTAAGAGATTAGATGGAAAAGTATGGAAAAAATAGCTTTATTATCTTGTCATAAATTGCCCTTGCTGTTTTATAACTGGCTAGGAAACAGAACGGATATTGGTAAGGGGTGAATGTGAAGGTGCCAAGGCAGAAGGTAATGCCAATGTTACACATTGTGCATTAGTAATCAGAATAAAAGGGAGACTTTAGCATTGTATGAAACACTCTTCCAGATCTATTACAGTAGGCTACCCACTGCATTATTTAAACCACTTCTTAGTTCTGTAAGAAAGAAACCTTCACTCTGATGACCAGATGACTCTCTTCATACCAAGGTTATTTGCTTCATGATTTACAGAGAGCTCTTCTCCAGGCATACAATTGCCAAAGAGCCTGAAGAGATGTAGGTTGCTTGATGCTTGTCACAGTCCTGTCTGCCATTAGTTTCTGGGCATTTGTGATCATAGAATAGCCTGAGGTCATCCATAAATCACAGATAACTCTGACAGAAGAAAGAAGTATAGAAAAAAAGGTGCATCTCTAAGTATTCAGATTAATTATACAAGAAGATGATTGACTATATTAATTGCCTTACACATTTGAGTAAAACAGCATCAAATAAGAGGACCCAAGAGAGGATTTAGAAGCATTTGATAACACAGTGTGGAGCTGGAGGAGCACAGCGGGCCAGGCAGCATCAGAGGAGCAGGGAAGCTGACATTTTGGGTC
>NC_063354.1:41393142-41432317 GCF_021869965.1 Rhincodon typus | reverse complement strand
ATCAACTTTCCTGCTCCTCTGATGCTGCCTGGCCCGCTGTGCTCCTCCAGCTCCACACTGCGTTATCTCTGACTCTAGCATCTGCAGTTCTTACTATCTCTTCAGAAACATTTGGAGTGTGTTTTGAAACCCAACAGTGTAGGGGCGAGTTTGACTTTCACCTTCCTCATTCCTAACCAAGTATGGTCATTTACCTGTTGTGCTATTGTTCCATTTGCTTTTCTACCAGGACAACAGCAGGGTTCTGTCAGTGCAAACATAACACAGTCCTCTCTGAGCGCTCAGATTTCTTGTGCACTTTCTGAGTCGTTCATAATGTAAAGGACCGAGCAATTGTATTGCACAAATAGTTTTCCGAGCATTGACTAAAATTTTGTTCCATAAATCCTTTTGCCTTGCTCAGAAAGTTGAAGAAGAACATGGACCTCAGGTAAATATTTTAGACTGAGTGCATTCCTTTCCTGCTTGCCAGCTAAATGTAAGATGCTAGTTTGACAAGGGTGTGGGGAATGTTGACTTCTTGCTGCCATGGTGTTCCTGCAGTAGTTAGAGAGGGATCATTGGTTCTCTTGGATGAGGGTGGCTGTCATTCTCTATCTCACTACTTTCCTCTATCTCAGGTCCTGGGCCATGGAAGTCTGAAGTCCTACATCTCTTGCCCTCATGTTTGAATCACAAGTGACCAAAGGTCACAACTTACCCAGTTTCTTTTAAACTGTAATAACTGATGCAACAATTATGCTTTCAGCAGTCATACACAACTTTATGTTTGCAAAGAAATTATGATTTTGCTTATCTAAGAGCCTGTAGGAAACAGGTCAGCAACCGCAACTAAGATAATTATCAGAATTAACATGAAACATAAAGCTGGTTTTGGTCATAGTGATTGTAAAACTATCATCAATGGTTTCAAAAATCTGTCTGGTTCACTAATCTCCTTTAAGGAAGGAAATCTGGTGTCCTTACCTAGTCTGGCCTGTGTGACACCCCAGACCCATGGCAATGTGGTTGACTCTGAATTGCCCTCCCAAATGGCCTTGCAGGCCGCTCAATTCAAGGGCAATTAAGGATGGGCAGCAAATGCTAGCCTTTCCAGCTACACCCATATCCCATGAAAGAATTAAAAAAAGTCAGAATTCATGATGAGCCATTAAGTCTAAATTGAGTCCTGTGCAACAAATTCCTAGCAGATTGACAAATTAAGATTTAAGCAAAATTAACTGTAGCAGTATACAAATAAACCCAAATCATGGTGATAGATAATTGGATACAATATTTGTTGGTTATATCACATGATATGACAAACTGAAAACTCGAAGTAGTTGAATTTGTTTATTGCAACTCAAATTCTTTGAATTTTGGGTTCTGTGCTATCCCTCTAATCAAGCCCTACTCATTGACTATAGCTCTGCCTTCAACACCATTATTCCCTCCAGACTGATCTCAAAACTGCATGACCTTAGTATCAGCTCTGCCCTTTGCAACTGGATCCTCAGCTTTTCTGACCCATTGGCTGCAATCAGTGAGGATGGATAACTGCACCTCGTCCACAATAATACTCAACGCTGGAGCCCCCCCAAGGATGCATTCTCGGCCCCCTACTGTACTCCTTGTACACCTACAACTGTGTTGAACAAAGCTTTTCACTGTATTTCGACACAGGTGACAATAAAATCAAAATCCAAATCAAGTGGTGAGTATGCAGAGGGATTCCCTTTCTGTGGAATATCGATGATGCAGAGTTACACCAACAGCGTGCGTTCAATTCCTGTATCAGCTGAGGTTACCATAAAGGCACTGTCATCTCAATCTCTCCCTTCGCCTAAGACGTGGTGACCTCAGGAATAACTCACCACCAGTCATCTCTCTCTAGTGAGAGAGCACCCCTGTGGTCCTCTGGGTCTGTGGCGACTTTACCTTTATTATCAACAGCATTATCGACACCCTATCATTGTAACAATGCAGATTTGATTAGTGTCAATATTAAAGATAGATGTTTAGTTTAAAACAAACCTTTTCCTTGATTTACACATATTTTCCTTGTATTTGACTATCATTAATCTAATGAACAAATTGCTTGTGTGAGCGAGAGAGGGTCAGTACAGAGTTTGGGAATCTCAGAAATACATTGGTGTGAGAGTTCAGAGAATTGTCACACCTCACTTGGTTAATGTGCTGGAAATCAAACCCTGCTATTTCTGATTCATCACAAATGTTAAAAATTTTAAGATGAGTTCACAATATTCTCCAATTTACCTAACTTTCAAATCCAGGTGCATAGACAACACAGACTACGTTTCTGTACTAAACAAGAAATAGTCTTTATAGTAAATAATTAGACCCTAGCTACAGGCAAATAAGTATAAGGTATTCGCATTAAACACTACTATTTAAAACTCTAATCTTGTTAAAAACATTGCCTTACACACATGCAGACAGACAAGGAAGGGAACATGCATGAAGAGGAAAAACTGAAAAGACAGCTCAGTATTCTTTGTCTACAATTTGTGAATTGGCTGTTGTTGATCTGAGTTGGTTCTTGTTGATCTGAAAGATTTTTCCTGGCTTCCTTTTTATGAATACTTCCACTGCTTTGCAAAGTGCACAGGGTGGCTGGTTCATTTATCCTGGACGTATCCATTAAAAGTCATACCTTATATTAACTTCTGAAGGAAAGATTAACTGGTTTTCTTAGATTTAAAGTGAGTATTGACTGCAGACAACAAAGAGACAGCACCTGTGCTGGTGGGGATCAAAACCTTTCTCCAAGTTGTTCAGTTACCTGAGGCCCTATCTCATGGTTATCGGCAAGCAAATGACCCCTATCATCAGTTTAATGCCCTCGATCGATGAGGTCACCATGAATGTCCTGCCTTCTCAATCTTGTGCCTTGTCTGAGGCATAGTGATGCTCAGGAGACGACCAGTAGCTCTCTCTCTCTAATGAGAGAGCAGCTGTACAGCCTTCTGGGACTTTGGTTACTTTAGCTTATTTGAATTCTATAAAAATCTGGAATAGAAAGTTACTGGTGACCATGCAAATTGTTGTAAATATCCATCCAATTCAATAATGTCCTTTAAGGAATGAAACTACCATCCTTACCCATACTGGCCTACATATCACTCCAGATGCATAGCAATGCAGTTGACTCTTAACTGCTCTCTGGGAAATTAGGGATGGGCAATTAATGCTGGTTTAACCAGCAATGCCCCCATCCCATGAACGAATTATAAAAAAAGAAAACACAGGTAGAGCTCACACAGAGATAAACCCATCACAAAACTTGGCACAATTAATACTTAGCCTATTTTTGGTAAGATTGTAATAAGTGCAGATGGTCTTCTATGAAAGCTGCTGACCTGACAGTACAGGGAGGAACACTGCCACTTTGCCAAGGTATCTCTGAGGTGATTTTGCAAGAAATGACATCTGCTGGAAGACACATCCAATTGTGTTGCCTGGGGAATGGAGAGTTATTAAAATGGGGAGATGATGGTATTGTAAATAAACAGCCAGATGGTAAGGTAGAAGGAAGTTGATGTAGGAGAGAGAGGAGGGGAGATTGAATATGATTCGCTTAATGCCCTCAATGTGAGGTTCTCTGCAGAGTGGCATTGTTACAAGACCAAAGCGTCAGTAAGCATGGCACAGGAAGAGACAATGATCTTAAACCAAAATGGGGAAATAAGAAGACACTTAAATTCATCATGGTCATCTTCTCAATGTACAAAACAAAACAACTTTAATCCATGTAGATAATTCCTAACTTAGCCATAAAGTATGCTGCTAGCGCAGGTATTGAGTGGTCAGAAGTTACAACAAAATCAACAGAAATGAAAACAAGGAAATAAAAAGCAACACTGGTGTGATATATATTCCACTTCCTGCAAGATGTTTGTTTCTTACCCTGAAATTTTGTGGAAATAATACACAAATTCCCTACTGTGGCTGGGTCTCATTCTCACTGAAGCTACACCGAAATATTGTGGGTTCATGCTTCATGACAGAAACACAAGTATAAAATCCAGGCTGACCTTGACCAAGGAAGGGCAGGTCTGCCTTTCTGGCAAGATATTAAACTCTTTGACCTCTTAATTGGATGTAAAACTTCCATTACTATTTCTAAAAAGAGCCGAGAGCTCTGACCAATATTGATCCATCACCAAACATTACTGAAAGAGGTCAATTTTTTTTTGTCACATTGTTACTTGTTGGATCTTGCTAAGTACAAATTGGCTTACAGCAGTGACTGAGTTTCAGTGAAGTGTGTCATTAGCTGTAAAGCACTTTGGGACTTCTTTAGGTTGTGAAAGATGCTGTTTAAAAGGAAATCCTCTAGCTTTATGAATCTATCTTTTCTGTCAGGTAAAAAATTTTTTCTTACTTTATTTGCTGATGGGATGTGAGCATTATTGGACAGAATTACTATTCATCCCTAATTGCCCTGGAGAAGGTGGTGATGAGCTGCTTTCTTGAACCACTGTAGTAACAGTGCTGTTAGACAGGGAGTTTCAGGACTTTGACCTAGCGACACTGAAGGAACAGCAATATATTTCCAAGTCAGGATGGTGAGTGTCTTGGAGCGGAACGTACAAGTGATTGTGTTTCCATGTATCTGTTGCTCTTGTCCTTCTCAAAGTTACGGATTTGAAAGGTGCTGTCTAAGGAGCCTTATCAAGTTCCTCCAGGGTCTATCGTAGATGTTGCACACTGTTGCCAATGCTGTCGGTAGAGAATGGAGAGAATGACGTGTGAGACTTCACTTTCTGGAAAGACAGGAGAACGAGGTGTCCAACAGAGGACTAATAAAAACTAGAATTCATTTCTCTTCAGTTGTATTATTAACATGAGGTTAACAAAAAACACCTGGTGCTGCATGAGCTACTCACAAAGAGCACGCTGTAATAATTGTTGCATGACTAAAGTTAAAATCAAAGAAACTATTTAACAGCTTTTTCTAAAGATGCTTCCAATAATTGCGGTAAGGACCATGGTACTTCATTTACGTTATTGAATTGAACTTTCTTCTAAGACTTTCAATGAACATAGATTTCTGTCAGTGACCGGGAACATATGAGAGAATTGTGCCCGAGTTCCGCACCATGTTGTGTCTGCAACTTAAAGCCTCTATTTCACTCTCACTCAAGGGAGACGTCTCAAAGTCGGACTCAGAGGCTGATTTTTTTTGTCAGAGTCTTGAAGATGACAGTGGAAGCAAAAAGGACCTTCCAAACACAACCTGTAAGTTCAATTGCTGCATACATTTTCAACAAAGGCAGAGATTTGTGTGAATGCTTTAGGTTTGTCAAGCATGGTGACAGTTTTATGAATCCACAAATTTTTGATAGCAGCATCTAGGCAGCAATCTTTCAATGTGATTTAGAAGGTTTATTGTATTAAAAATTGATGCTGACTCGTGTTTTCAATTCCTTTAAACTAACAATCAATCTTCAATGTCACTTAAACTCTTAAAACATTAATCCACGTACATTTTGTTTCCTATTCATCCGGGGGATATGGGCATCTCTGGCTGGGCCAGCATTCATTGCCCATCCTAACTGCTCTGGGATTATGTATTTTATCTGTATATTTAATCACATGCAGGAAGCTGCAGAAAAATTGCATCCCTATCTTCCCACAATTTGAGTGAGATTTTTGTGTCAGTATTTGCAAATGTTAAAACACTGGAACTTGCTTGACATTCCAGTTCTACTCCATTAACCTGTTTGGATTCTCTAACCTCCTTCCACAATTCTGGATCTATACTTCCTGCTTTCTTCCAGCCCCCACTGACCCATCTGGTGCCTCCAAAGTGCTAAGTCTTTTTGCCACATCACATTGGCCAGTGCACTGCCCAGGACAAATTTCCTTAGTCAAACTAAGGAATGGTGGCTCAATGGTTAGATCAGCCTCACAGCATCAGGGCCCCAGGTTTGATTCTACCTCGGGTGGCTGTCTGTGTGGAGTTTGCCCATTCTCCCCATGTATGCATGGGTTTCCTCCAGTTTCCTCCCACAGTCCAAAGATGTGCAGGTTAGGTGGATTGGCCATGGGAAATGCAAGGTTACAGGGATAGGGTCGGGGGTGTGGTTCTGGGTGGGATGCTCTTCAGAGGATCGGTGTAGACTTGATGGGCCAAACGGCCTGTTTCTACACTCTAGGGATTCTATGATTCTAACTTTACAAGACTCCATAGCACCAGTGGGACTTTAAACATGCGAATAGCTTCAGGATTGGTGCCTATCACCATGGGAAGGTTAGTAGACCACTGTTATACATATGCTGAACAGACAAAGGCATAACACAAAATCTTGGTGATTCTGCACAGGAGAATCAAACCCTGAGCCACTCTCCAGCACATTCTGTTAGCTAGTTACAAAGCAGCACCCACATAGGCCTAAGGGTATGTTTTGCAGTAATTTGATTTAGGGAGAGGGGACGCAATAAAGAAAATTGTTGGTGCATTTCTAGTGATTTTTCTCCAATATTGTAGCAGACCAAAAAATAAATTACTGGTAAAATACACACTATCTTTGGATAAACTGACTATTTACAGAGGACACTTAAGGTTTCCAACTCTGTTTGGAGTGCCTTCACCTTACTTCCTACCTTGAATTAGCCCACCACTGCACATCCACCATTTGGTTATACAATAAGCCCATCCTCATAACTCACCACCTTCCGACTGCCAATCAGAACACAAAGGCGGAAGGCAATAGCTTAGTAGCACTACCATTAGACTGTTAATCCAGAGATCCAAGTAACGTCCTGGGGACCCGGGTTCGAATCCCACCAACGGTCATGAATCCATTGTCAATTGTCAGGAAAAACCCATATGGTTCATTCATTTGGGGAAGTTCCCTTTTGGGAAGAAAACTACCATCCTATCCCTGGTCTGGTTTACAAGTGACTCCAGACCCATAGCAATGTGGCTAACTCTTAACAATGGGCAGTAAATGCTGGCTGAGGCAGTGACACTCTCACCCCATGAGTTCCCCCTCACCTCATTGCGGTATAGTGGTAGTGTCCCTACTTCTGAGCCAGGAGAGCTGGGTTCAAGTCATAGAGTCATAGAGTCATAGAGATGTACAGCACGGAAACAGACCCTTTGGTCCAATTTGTCCATGCCAACCAGATATCCGAGATAAATCTAGTCCCATTTGCCAGCATTTGGCCCATATCCCTCTAAACCCTTCCTATTCATAAACCCATCCAGATGCCTTTTAAATGTTGTAATTGTACCAGCCTCCACCACTTCCACTGACAACTCATTCTGTACATGCACCACCCTCTGTGTGAAAAAGTTCCCCTTAGGTCCGTTTTAAATCTTTCCCCTCTCACCTTAAACCTACGCCTTCTAGTTTTGGACTCCCACTCCCTGGGGACAAGACCTTGTCTATTCACTCTATCCATGCCCCTCATGATTTTATAAACCTCTATAAGGTCACCCCTCAGCCTCCGACACTCCAGGGAAAATAGCCCCAGCCTATTCAGCCTCTCCCTGTAGCACAAACCCTCCAACCCTGGCAACATCCTTGTAAATCTTTTCTGAGCCATTTCTAGTTTCATAACATCATTCCTATAGTAGGGAGACCAGAATTGCACACAATATCCCAAAAGTGGCCTCACCATTGTCCTTTACAGCTGCAACATGACCTCCCAACTCCTATACTTAATGCACTGACCAATAAAGGCAAGCATACCAAATGCTTTCTGCACTATCCTATCTACCTGCAACTCCACTTTCAAGGAACTATGAACCTTGCCTTTGTTCACCAACACTCCACAGGACCTTACTGTTAGTGTATAATTCCTGCGCTGATTTGTCCCACCAAAATGCAGAACCTCATATTTATCTAAATTAAACTCCATTTGCCACTCCTCAGCCCATTGAACCATCTGATCAAGATCTCATTGTACTCTGGGGTAACCTTCTTCACTGTCTACTACATCTCCAATTTTGGTGTCATCTGCAAACTTACTAACCATACCTCCTATGTTCACATCCAAATCATTTATATAAATGATGAAAACCGATTCTTCTGGCACACCGCTGGTCACAGGTCTCCAGTCTGAAAAGCCAGCCTCCACCACCACCCTCTGTCTTCTATCTTCGAGCCAGTTCTGTATCCAAATAGCTAGTTCTTCCTATTCAATGTGATCTAACCTTACTAACCAGTCTACCATGACGAACCTTTTCAAATGCCTTACTGAAGTCCATATAGATCACTTTTACTACTCTGCCCCTGTCAATCCTCTTCGTTTATTTCTTCAAAAAACTCAATCAAGTTGGTGAGACACGATTTCCCAAGCACAAAGCTATGTTGACTATCCCTAATCAGTCCTTGCCTTTCCAAATATATGTAAATCTTGCCACTCAGGATTCTCTCTAACAATTTGCCCACCACCAATGTCAGGCTTACTGGTCTATAGTTCCCTACCTTTTCCTTACCATCTTTCTTAAATATTGGCATCACGTTAGCCAACCTCCACTCTACCCACACCTCATCTGTGACTAACAATAAACAAATATCTCAGCAAGGGGCCCAGCAATGACTTCCCTAGCTTCCCACAGAGTTCTGGGGTACACCTGATCATGTCCTGGGGATTTATCCACCTTTATGTGTTTTAAGATGTCCAGCATCACCTCATCTATAATATGGATATTTTTCAAGATGTCACTATTTATTTCCCTATGTTTTATATCTCCCATATCCTTCTTCACAGTAAACACTGATGCAAAATACTCATTTAGTATCTCCGCCATCTCCTGCGGTTCCACATGAAGGTGACATTGTTGATCTTTAAAGGGCCCTATTCTCTTTCTAGTTACCCTTTTGTCTATAATATATTTGTGGAAGCCCACTGGATTCTTTTTAACCATATTTGCCAAAGATATCTCATGTCTCCTTTTTGCCCTGCTGATTTCCCTCTTAAGTACGCTCCTACTGCCTTTATACTCTTATAGGGATTCACTCAATCTCTGATGTCTATACCTGACATATGCTTCCTTCTTATTCTTGACCAAAACATCAATTTCTCTAGTCATCCAGCATTCTGTACACCTAACAGCCTTGCCCTTCACCCTAACAGGAACATACTGTCTCTGGACTCTCATTACTTCATTTTTGAAGTCTTCCCATTTTCCAAGCATCCCTTTATCTGCAAACATCGGTCCCCAATCAACTTTTGAAAGTTCTTGCATAATACGATCAAAATTAGCCTTCTTTCAATTTATAAAATTAACTTTTAGATCCGGTCTATCCTTTTCCATCACTATTTTAAAACTAATAGAATTAAGGTCACTGGCCCCAATGTGCTCCCCCACTGACACTTCAGTCACCCTGCCCTGCTTTATTTTTCCCAAGAGTAGGCCACGCTTTGCACCTTCTCCAGGAGGTACATCCACACACTGAATCAGAAAATTTTCTTCTACACAATTAACAAATTCCTCTCCATCCAAGCCCTTAACACTATGCCCACCTACTCCAAAAATGAGTAATACCATCTCTGAACAGGTTGATCAGAAAATGACTATTTTTATAATTCTGTCAAAAATATTTAAATTAAATGCAGGGAAATGGAATAATGTTTAATGCACTTGTGATTTTTGTTCTATGGTTTTGCTTGTAACAGCCCCCTAGGTAGTCTTTGATTGCTGAAAACTGGGGACACAATGCTTTGGAAGATTTTGCCCATCATTTTTCAAACATTTCGACATTACAGTAATGCCAGCCCTGTGCCAGTATGCAAAAGTTTTTAAAAGGGTCAAATGAGAATTACAGGTGTGAGGTGGTCAAGACCAATGCACTTTAATGTCACTTTTGTCCCCTGCAGTGATGGCAGTGAATGGCCACGTAGACGTCAAAACTAGTCTGACTCCACCACTCATCATCCACACCAATGCCACGCCAATGCCAACCCCAAAGGGAATGCTTTGTGGAGATTCTGCACATTTATACAACGAGTCCCGCAGAGGAAGCAACGTGTCAATCGATCCCAACTTTTATGAGCAAAAGTCACCAGTGAGTCTTTATTTTGTGCTTTATCTGAGAGAGGTTTGTTTTAATTTGATGTTTTTGAGTACTGCACTATCCACTCGGGCTGGGCCTACCTCAATGCACCGGCACTCTCTTAAAGTTTCAAAATGAAATGTCTAAACATAAAACAGCCACCCAGCTGTCAGCCCTACCACACACTCTCCATGGACCATCCAAGACAACCCATGCTACATCATACTCTATACCCAGACCCCATAACCTCCCATATACTCCATGTCAATCTACATCGCTCATAGCACTAATTTCCTTGTATCCAATTTCCAAGGCCTCTGCACGTCAAACTATGCCCCTCAGCCTGCCCCTGGACATTTATGGCACCAATGGCACTTTGTGCCACTTCATGCTAATCCATTCATCCGACCCAGCATCCTTTGCACCACTGAGCCTGCCAACTCACCCAGTAACCACCACAGGCAAAATTCAGAAACCATAAGGAAATGAACTGAAATAAAGATCTATTAAATGAAGGTCTAAGCACATATCACACATTTCACTATAACAGAAAAAAAACTCATTCATGACAACCCATTTATTACATTTACATTCCTTCAACTACATCATTCCTTGCAAAAACAAATGTTTCATTCAAGTACACAATCCTTTATAACAATAAGCACTGGAATTAACCTACAGCACCACTTCAAAAATACAATGACAACTTGGAGCTAACAATGTAAATGTGGACAAGGTACATGGGGAGGCAATGGCATGGTGGTATTCTCACTGGACTGTTAAACAAAAGACCCAGATAATGTACTGGGGACCTGGGTTCGAATACCTGCCACGACAGATGGTGGAATTTGAATCTCACGATGATCGTGAATCCATTGTCGATTGTCGGAAAAACCCATGTGGTTCGCTAACGTCCTTTAGGGAAGGAAACTGCCATCCTTACCTTGTCTGGTCCACACGTGACTCCAGACCCTCAGCAATGTGGTTGACTCTTACCTGCCCTCTGGGCAATTAGGGATGGGCAATAAGTGCTGCCTAGCCAGGGATGCCCCTCATCCCATGAATGAATATAGAAAAAAGGTGAGAAGTCACATGACACCAGGTTATAGTCCAACAGGTTTACTTGAAAACACAAGATTTCAGACCACTGCCTCTTCATCAGGTGCACCTGAAGAAGGAGCAGTGCTCCAAGAGCTGGTGTTTACAAATAAACCTGTTGGACTATAACCTGGTGTTGTGTGATTTCTGACCTTGTCCACCCCAGTCCAACACCAGCACCTCCACGTCAATCTAAATGTGAAACAGCAGGGACCTGACTGTGATGATGGATCACTGTGAAATCAGTAACACAGCAGTAATAGTAATGGGAGCCCTTACAATTAGTGATGCAGCATGCAGTGATCTTCTCAACACTCCAGGCTTTTGTTTTCAGCGAATAGATGGAACTGTTGAGAAGGTCTTTTAATTCAGGGTCACTTTCCTTTCAGACTAGTGCACGTAGCTCCCCTTATGCGCCCTGGAGCACGGCCAGCAGCTGGAACAGCCGACGCTCGAGCTGGAATAGCCTTGGCCGAGCTCAGAGTGTGAAGCGTAAACATCAGACAGGCGAGCGGAAATCCCTCCTCTCGGGTGATGGCAAAGAGAGCTCCGACGAAGGCGAGGGATCAGAAGATGAGATATCCAGTCATACAGGTAGTGGGAGGGGGCCAGGCACTCAGCGTGTGGAATCCCTGGAGATGAGGGGCTCTTTCGACCTTCCTGACACTCTCCAAGTACCTAGCCTTCACAGATCTCCCAGTATCCAAAGCAGCAGGCTCTCACCAATGGATCGCCATGACTGTAATGGTAAAACCTCCCCGACTGCCTTGCCACACCAGGTCCACACGGATGAACAGAGAGCTGAGTTTGAACATACTGAAGATGACATTGACATGGTGAGTGACTCCAGGGGGTGAAAAGGTACAAGTAATCAATGTTTGCTGGAAGTCAGTGCATTATATTTGAATGTCATCTCTGGGGTTAAGAGTTTGAGCTTGGTGTAAACAGAGGGAATGGAACCTCTGTCACTCTCTGTCTATAAATTCCTTCATCATCAGTTGCTCCTCTATAACAGACATAGAGTGAGAGCAGTTCTGAGGAAGGGTTACCCGACCCGAAACGTTAACTCTGTTTTTTCCTTCACAGATGCTGCCAGACCTGCTGAGCTTTTCCAGCAACTTTTGTTTTTGTTCCTGATTCACAGCGCCCGCAGTTCTTTCAATTCATTTTTTATATAGAGTGAGAGCAAACTGGAAAATCCTGACAAGATGCTCCCTTTTTTATAAGAACTCTTCAACCATCAGATGTAGGAGCGGAAATAGGCCATTCAGCCCATTGGGTCTGCTCCAACAATCAATGAGACCATGGCTGATCTGATAATCCTCAACTACACTTTCCCCGCTTTTATCCCATATCCCTAGATTCCCTTAATGAAGAGAAGTCTGTCCATTCCAGCCTTAATTGTACTTTTTGACCCAGCCCTCTGCTGTAATGAATTGCACAAATTCACTACCGTCTGAGAAGAAAAAGTTCCTCCTCATTCCTGTCCTGAGTAGGTGACCCCTTACTCTTCCTGTTTGTTTCTGTCTCCATCTCGCCCTCTTGCTCTCTCTTAACCTCCTTCACACAGTCATCAACCTCCTCGCTGATCCACTTGCCTGCATGGCTCTCCCAAAAGCGTTTCACAATGAGATAAGCTTTTGGCTGTTCTAGTTCTTAGTGAACATGTCTCAGTCGAAAATTAATGCAAGCTCTGTCATTGTTTCTCTGCAGTCTACATAAATATAGTAAATTTGAAAGCCACTTGAGATGAAGCAGATGTAAATTGTCGGGTCAATCAGATAAATCAGTCAGTTTTCCAAAACCAAGTGCGTTAGCAGTAAGGCATGTTCACTGAGTTTGCTCCTCTGTGCTACACGGCCAGCAGATGTTTCCATATCAGAAACAATTTGTTTGAATCCGAATCACTTTGTTCCGTGTTGTTTTAAAAACTTCTTTGGAAGTTTGAAGTACTTACTAAATTCATTACAAATGCCTGTACTTTGTGTGTACGCGGGTTTGTTAAGCTCATTGTTGCTTGTGCCCATAAAAGAAGGAAGGACCTCTACCACAGCAGTGAAACTTTCCGTTTTCAGTGAGAGGACTTCGAACAGGACTGATGGGTGCCAACTTGTTTCCACAGGGTAAAAGAGCACGTTTGCGGGCATGGATTCAAGCCAAGTTGCCACCCTGTTTCAGAGAACGAGAAGGCTGGTCACTTTATCTGTTCCCTCCACAGTCCAAGTAAGAAACTAAAGTCAGTAGACTTGTTGCTATGAAATTAAAGGCGGAAACTTCCGTTAACACTTTGGATTTTTTTTCTTTTGAGATGGCAAAACACAGGGTTAGAAAACTAACAAATCCTTGCCCCGCTCAGTATCAAAAGTTCTTTATTTATTCATTCACAAGATGTTGCCGTTGCTGTTTGGACCATCAGTTATTATCCATTCCTTGAGAAGAAGATGGTTAGCTGCCATCTTGAACAGCCACAGTCTATACAGTGCAGGACAAACTCTGCCGCACACCCAATTGATATTCATGTCGTTACCTTTAATGGTGTCAAATGTCCCAGTGCAAACGTGCCCAAACAGAATCTGATCTGATCCACATCAAGAGACATTAGGACAGAAAACCTGAGGTCCAAGAGATGGGATTTAAAGAGACAGAGATTGGAACTTTGAGTTGCAGGGGCATACAGATTTCAAGAGGGTATTCCAGAGACTTGGGGGCCCAGGCAGCTGAAGACGTGGCCGCAACTGCTACAACGATTAATTATTGCTTACTACACGGGAATTATTGGAAGGTAGATATGTCAGGGAGTTCTAGGAGGTTATAGAGAAAGGGAGGGTAAATCCATGGAGGAGTTTGTAAACATAGACAAAATCTTTACAATCAAAGTGATGCTTAACTGGGAAACCAGTGTAGCTCAGCAAGCAATTGGAAGAAGGGCGAATAGGATTTACCACGAGTTTAGATATGGATATCAGTGTATTGGATGAACTCAAGTTTAGGAACGGTAGACTGCTGGAGGATTTCAAGACTTCCTTAGAATTGCCAGGTCTGGAGCCAACCAAAGTTCCAGAGAGGTTCAACAGCTGAGGTCCTGAGGCAAAAACTGAATCTGACAATGTAGCAAAGGTAGAAGTAGATGTTTTAGTGACAGATCTCCCAGTCATATTGTTTCTTTTGTTGATATCAATAGGTTGATTTACAGCAAAAACAAAAATTGCTGGGAAAACTCAGCAGGTCTGACAGCATCTATGGAGAGAAAGCAGAGTTAGCGTTTCAGGTCCAGTGACCCTTGCTCAGAACAGTTCTGAACAAGGGTCACTGAATCTAAAATGTTAACTCGGCTTTCTCTTCACAGCTGCTGCCAGACCTGCTGAGATTCTCCAGCAATTTCTGTTTTCATTTCCAATTTCCAGTATCTGCAGTTACTTTTTTTTTTGGTCAGGGTGAATTTAAAGGATAGTCACCCTGTTATGTGGGCATTTTGCCAAGGTGCAGAGTACAGTACAATCACAGCTTTCAAGTCAATGATTGGAAAACAAGTTCAATTTTGACAAATGGCATAAAACCAACTTAAAGATTCTGAGCTGCAAGTTGTTTGTTTCCAGATTTGGGAGCTAGGTTTTGAAAAGGTCCCAGATGTTTATTTATCAAAGTTACTTACGAGCCAAAACAGCAAAGTCAGCATTCACAGGCATTCTAAACTTTGAAGAGTTCTGTACAGTTCAGTGGTGATAGAGTCGCCACTTTTGAGTCGTGGATTGTGGGTTCAAATCCTACTCCAGAGACTTGAGCCAGAATTTTACACACCCTTTGCCCAACAGCACGTGGCTGGGCCGGGGCAACAGGAGGAGGGGTTCCATAAAAATTGGGCCATGACAAGGCTATTATGTGCATTAACCCACCTACCTTTGCTGTTACTTTACCAGGAAATGGAGTAGATGCAAAACAAAAAGAACGGCGGATGATGGAAATCAGAAACAAATTCGGAAATTGCTGGAGAAACTCAGCAGGTCCTGGCAGCGTCCGTGGAGAGAGACAGCAAAATTAACGTTCTGGGTCCAGTGGAGTTCTGAAGAAGGGTCACTGGTTCCGTTAAGTTAACTCTGCTTTCGCTCCACAGATACTGCCAGACCTGCTAAGGTTTTCCAGCAATTTCTAATTTTATTGGAGCAGATGGAACCAGCCTTTTACCCTTGCAGCATTTGAGGCCCTTCAGTAGCCAAATCATTAGTATTTTGCCGGTGGTAAGGGACGTCTCTGACCAAAGTAAATCATGCCACCTGGCATGAGCTCAGTGGACAGGAGGCCATCCTATTTGGGCAAAACCTCCCTGACTCACCTTTGAAACCATGCATCTCGTCATTCTAGCAGTCCCAGAAAGGGCTACCACTCTCAGTGACACTGCATATCGAGATAGAAGCCACCACCTTAGTTAATTAAAGCTTGACAGCTGTAAGTTTGAGACGTGGCTTCCTGCCTCTGTGGAGGCGAGCTCACCTCGCAACTTTTCAACAAGTGGCAAGGGCCTCTGAGAAATTCCAGTCTTGGATAGAAAATCTAAGCTGACAGCCTGCACTGGGGATATCAGTCATGTTGTCTTTTAAATGAGATATTAAACCAAGGTCCAGTCTTTCTTTATGTATGTATATATGAGATCTAATGCAAAGGAGAAAAGCTCTGTCTGATGTCCTGATCAATATTTATCCTTCAACCCCAATACCTAATACAATTGATCCTACCTTTTATTTCATTCTAGTTTGTGTTATTTCTAAAACGTGGCTGCCTTGTTCTGCAATTACAACATCAACTGCTCTTAAAAAACAAAAGTAGAAATTGCTGGAGGAACTCAGCAGGTCTGGCAGCATCTGTGGAGAGAAAGCAAAGTTGATGTTTTGAATCCAGTGATCATTCTGAGTTTCTCCAGCAATTTCTGTATTTGGTTCAGATCTTCAGCATTTGCAGTTCTTTGTTTCATTTTACTCTTAGAAAAGAACCTATTATAGTATGTGTTATGAGATATTATGAGATTGAGAAGGACCGCATATCGATGCAAGCATGTCATTTATTCGTACGTTTGCATGTACCCAGTCTTTCACTTTGATCATTTGCAGTTGGATTCTTCAATACGGGCTCAGACAGTACATTCATTCATCAAGTAGTCAGCTGCAATGGCAAAGGAGCTTAGCAAAAGGGATTAATAGGGATAGAGGGACAGTTTCTCAGCACTAAAAACAAAGCTAATCTGTTAACGCGGAGAAACCCAATGCACATTCGATTGGTGACTCAATACAACTCCAGAATGTACATATGGTGAACTGGAAATGCTGGCAGGATACATGGAAAGAGAGGAATGTGGAGGCCCACTTAAGATTTTGGATTGCTCCAGGGCTTAATCACTCATTTCGCCTTTTCGTAAAGTTAATCCACCTCCCTTTGAAAGTTATATTGAATCTGTTTCCACTACCCTTTCAGATAGCATGTTGCAAATATAAACCATTTGGATATTCATTTCAAAGTTGCCTTTCGTTCTTTAGCCAGTTATCTCGAATTTGTGTGCTTCTGCAACTGGAGAGAGTTTCTCCGTACTTACAACATACCACAAGGTTTTGAACTTCCTGAGTACAACAACATCTGCTCGGCTTGGTCATTGCTTATGAGATGATGTGCATGACTTGCCATGTTTGTTCTGCGTAGAAGGTCAATGGATCATTTTCTCTTTTCAGGATCCGCCTCATTTGCAGCAAAATTATTTCGCACAAGATGTTCGACCACATTGTTCTGGTCATTATCTTCCTGAACTGCATTACTATTGCCATGGAGAGACCGAAGATTGATCCTAAGAGTGCAGTAGGTTTTATTTATCCAAACAATTCTTTCTGGCCTGTTTCATTTGCAATGGTTGCAGTTAATCCTTAGATTAGCGGAATAAAATCTAATTATAATGTAAGGCATGTTTCCCAGTCCTTCATAAGGTACAGCCAAACATGCATTTTAACAATGAATTTTGAAGATACCAATTTATATTGTGCCACTTTTGATCAAGCTTTATCTGGAATTTGAGGGAAGGGTAATTCTGTGGCTGACTCTATTGAATGGCACAAGGAGCTCCGCACACTACATCTATTTCTCATGTTCCTATATTTAGGCTGCCTTCCCACTGTGAGATTTTAATGCAAACACCAACTTGGTTTCTGTTTCCTGCCTGAATGGTCAGTCCCATGGCAATGTCCAATGGTGGGCAGAGACTTTGCCAGAGAATCCCTTTAGAATTGCCACTGAAAGGAAGAGATAAAGAGAGACACAGAATGTTATGATCTCAGCTGATGTTATCAGACTGGACATGTCAAATCCCAGGCTAAATTCTGGCTTGATAGGCCATATTTTGTTTTGCTTTGGTTTTAATGAGGTGGTCTCTCACTGAAACACAAGCACATAATATTGCAGATCTTGTTTTCACAGTAAATCAGAAATGTGTTAAGTGAAAGAAATGAAGATAAACTGGAAAAAGCTGATCTATATACTTATAAGGTGAAGTCAATGAGTTTGGAATACACAGTAGAAGTATAATCCCAGAAAGTTTCAAAACAAAACATTTTCTTGTAACACCCACACCCCTATAGGTTTCAGGTAACTGGGATTTTAATTCCTAAGATGGAACCTCTGCTAACTTATTCCTGGAGCTATCATATACCTTCATGTAATCAAACCCAACTTCAAGTCCTCTTCAGGGTTTTATCCTAACATCTCATTCTGGAATTAACATTAACTCCTTATTCTAAAGTAGTCTAGAGTCACTATGTTCTCTCCTTCACAAGAGCATTCTTTACACATGCATCTCACTGCAAGGATTACACAGAACTGCCCAAAACAAAGAAAAACTGAATCAAAAATTCCTTCCTCGAAGCTATAGATGGTTTCCATAATCTTATAAAAAAAGCCTTGATGCACAATGATGTACCCTGCTAAGTAATAAAAGCCTAAAGTGAACAAAACCCATAAAGCTGCCAAAATAACCCACACAAACTGTTTTAAAAGAAATCACCATACCTACAAATTAATTACTAACTTCAGAGACACAGAAAACTCATAAATTAATGACAAATAATTTAAAATGTGAACACAAAGTAAATGAAATGCAAAATAAATCAGGTACATCAAACAGTTTATATCAAAAGAGAGAGTTGGGAACAGAGGTAGAGTGATACAGATTGATACTTGCAAGAGCGAATGAGGCATAAATAGAGACTGCAGTAAATAAATAGACAGAGAGAGAGAGATAGAAAGACAGACAGATGGGAAGGGTTATACTTGTAGAAGAGTTAAGTAGATAATGAAATGAATAGACAGTCAGAGATAGATAATTGTATAAGTATATCAATAAATGCAGATAACCCTTTCAGCCATCCTGTTCTATCTACCTACAAAGAAAATTGTAAAGTCACCCACCCAGTGCACAATTATAGTGGCAGTGTGTGACTGAATCATATTAACCAAATGATCAGCCAGCGTTCCTGCTCCAGATTACAATTTAGTGAAATCACGCTGGAAAATGCCAGAAACATCAAGCAGCTGTCTTCCTCCTCATTCAGCCCTCATCAAGTTAATTTCCTCCAAATGACCCACCTCCAAGATGCTCAATTTCATCCCAATCCAACCCCTAAGCATATGGCTACCTTCCCTTATCTCAGGAGAGATATTCTTGCCATTGAGGGAGTGTAATGAAGGTTCATCAGACTTCTTACCTGGATAATTAAACTCTCCTACAAAGGGAGATTGGACAAACCGGGCCTGTATTCTCTAGAGTTTCAAAGAACAAGAGGTAATCTCATTGAAACTGACAAAATGCCTAAAGGGATATTTAATACTCAAAGACAGAATAAGTGCAGGTAAGATGTTTCCCCTGGTTGGGGTTCTAGAACCAGAGTGCACAATTCAAACATAAAGGGCATGCCATTTAGGATCGAACTGAGAATGGATGCTGGAAATGGTGCTAACCCTTTGGAATTTTCTACCACAGAGAGCTACACAAGCATGGTCTATGAGTATGTTTAAGGTAGAGTTTGATAGATTCCTGATTTTCAATGGAGTAACAGATGATGGGACAGAGTGGTTAAAAGGCAATGAAGGGTTTGGACAGCCATGATTGTATTACATGGTGAAGCAGGCTTGGCTGGCTGAATGGCCTATTCCTGTTCCTATATTCCTAAACACATAGTGACTGAACCAGAAAATAGGCTATAATCACAAGCACATCACTTGTCAAACAGCCTCTGTCTTGTCCAGCTCCTAAGACCATTGACTGGGCACCTATTCCACAGAGTCACTTTCCAGTTTGACATGTGTTTCTTAAAACCAAGAATAAATAAGTAGGAAGTTTTAGAAAATGTCAGGATGGAGGCCAATGTCGTCCATTCGCAGAGTGGTACAAAACAGAAAACATTCTGGGCCAGACCTTTCAAAAGGAATGGAGTTAATCCCATTTGTTAATCCCTATTCTTTCCCCCTGTTGCTGCCTATTGCTCTACTTAAAGCATTTGTCTAATTTCTTTTAGAAGATTACGATTGAATTGTTTTCCATCACTTTATCAGACAGCACATCGAAATCCTGATCACTCATTATCCCAAATCATTTTCCCCTTACGTCTCCTCAGCTTCTTTCGACACTCATCTGAATCTGTACCCTCTGGTTATCTATCTTCAGGCCATTGGAAACAGTTTCTCTTCCTTAACTTGACCTAAACCTTCATGATTTTAAACACCTCTACCAAATCTCTTCTTATCCTTCTCTACTTGAAGGAGAACAAGCCCAAACTTCAGCGTCAGAAATCTCTCTTCCTTCAGCCTGAACTTCCTGCTGGGCTACAGGGAGCTGGTAAGTCGGAAGATGATAAATAAGTGGATGTAGTTTAGTGCTTTAGTAACAAATCTCCTAATATTTAGTAATGTCAGTGATGATCTTGACTTCATAGTATAGGTGTGTGAACAGTGAAGTGCCAACTGAGCATAGAAGACAACTATGTGTTGGCTGCCAATGGGTTAAAATGAAACCACATCATTGTGCAGGGATGAGAGAGCTGAATGTAGAGGTTTATGATCCTAGCTCAGTGTTTGTAATGGTTCATCAGCTCTTCTTGTGTAACAATCCCTGAAACCTCTAAGCAGGTTGCAGTCCTGCATGTCTCATTTTACTGAATGGTTACTAGGTACAGTAGTTGATACAGCAATTACTTTGATGAGAGATGTGTTAATTATTTAAAATGCTGGAGGATTGGTAAGCACATGTTTGTGTTTTATTCAGTTATCTTCCTCTGGCAGACACTTCAATCAAGTAAGACATGAGAAAAGAATTATTCCGTATAAAGAAAGGAAAGAAATAGATCTATTATTATAAAACATTTGGAATGCAAAGTGAATTTTGCAAAGCACAATTTTGCACCTCACAGAAGCAAATTAATAAACACGCGTATTTAATGTAGAAACAAGGCTCAGAGAGTAAGTAACTCTAGGGCCAATGTAATATAAACAAGGCTCAGAGAATAATATTGCCCTCAATGTTATTTAACCAAGGCTCAGAGAATACCTCTGCATTGTGCTTCATAAACAAGGCTCAGGGAGTCACTGTCTGGCCAGTGTTATATAAACAAGGCTTAGAGACTAACTCTGGGGCCAGTGTTACATAAAAACAGGGCACAGAGTAACTCCAGGGTTAGTTATATAAGCAAAGCCTGAGATTAACTCTGGGTTCAATTTCATGTAAACTAGACTCAGCGTAATTCTGGGGCTGACAATCTAAAGTTGCAAACAGAACAATTTGCTGTCACTGTTGTGAATCTATCGCTAATACGATTGATTCAAATTGTGAAGTCTACCAGCCCCATATTACAGAAATACTTGCAGTTGGAAAGAATTTTCAACCCCAGATTAACATTAGGCAGATTTATTGCATCACTCCATGGTAGACAAAAGCTATCAGATGGGACTGTGATGATGCTGTTTCTTATAAATAAGATGTTGAACAGAATATGCCATGGATCCAATTAGTATGTATTATAGCTGCAAAGTCTAAGTGATAATTAAACAAGCCTGCAGTATTATGCTGTACCTTATATGCATAGCTGCATTACCGTGCAATCTGACACATGTTTCCCTGTAGTATAATCATGGTATTAGGCAGTCTTACAATCCTGCCCTGCACTATAAACTTTACATTAAGCAGGTTTCCACTCTGCATGGTAAACAGTATTTCTCGGATCTGAGTACGTCATGTGAGATGATATTGCGGATCTTATTAAAAAGGCCATTCTTTCTCCGAGTGCGGAATCCCTGGCATTCTGAGGTAAACACTGTTGTTCTTTTGACCTTCAATTGAAATATCAGTTTTCGGTATTTTTGTGCTTGCCAGCACTAATTTATTTGTTTAAAAAATTGTCCATGGATGCTTAAAAATGCCCATTGGTTGCAACTGTACTACTATTTTACATTCTGTTTGTTCACTGAACATGCTCTGATCTGTGGCCCAGTGTGTAAATAAAGAACATGTGAAAAAGCTGAAGTTTACCTAAACATTCTGATGGCTTTTTAATATGGTATTTGCATACAAACGTCATACACAGAAATGTTTCTTTTTCACAACATGTACTCTGTTCAGGAGACTTATAAAACTTGTAATCCCAGGCAAGGCCACCAATTCTATATTATAAAAGATCGCCATATTATTTTGGTATCCTAAACCCTCAGATTTTGCTACAATCCGATTAGGAATCAGTAACATTCATTTAAACAAAAGACAAAAGCTGAGATCCAGGAGATTTACTAAGCAAACAAGATTCCAAAGTGTAGAACAGTACATTTCCTGGCTTCACAAGTCAGAACAGTCATTGATTCTGTATTGATTGTAACGAGGTCAGCCAGCTGGCTCATAGAATATGAGTTCCCTGAATGGGGCTGTTAATCTGGTCCAATCAGGGAGCCCTGGCTGACACATTAAAAAAAAAGGGGAGTGTCAGAGATGCTGACACACACTCTGGTACCTGACTCTGAATGAGGCAGTACTAAAGTGAAGAACTGTTCTTGTGTAAACAAATGGTGGCTTGGTGACAGGATACCAGTCTCTGTGGAGTTATTTCAGAATCTACTTTATGTTTAAACATATTTCTCAAACCAGAATTAACATGAGGTAAATTTGGGTGATAAACTATGGTTGGACACTGCACAGTGCACACCAAGTAGCAAATGTGATCAAGACCAGTCCCATGAGTGCCTCAGTCTCCCCCCAGATATTAATGACATAACGGGTCATTAAATCACATTGAACTTCACAAGGGATTACAATTTTTCCCTTATAGTGATCTGACCTTGAAACTCTGTCTTGATAGCTGTGCCATTATGCATTGCCTCAATGATTGCTCCTGTTCCCTGGGAAATGGGCAATTCATAGTACTACCAGTGTGATTGGGGTTCAATAGAGCATTAATATCTATACAGATTACCTACTACATTTTACAAGGAACACCCTTGCACTAGCCTTAACTTCAAGTCATACAGTCATGGAGATGGATAGCACAGAAACAGACCCTTCAGTCCAACTCATTCATGTCAACCAAATACCCTAAATTAATGTAGTCTCATTTGCCTACATTTGGCCCATATCCTTCTAAACCCTTCCTATTCATATATCTATCCATCCAGATGCCTTTTAAATGTTGTAATTGTACCAGCCTCCACCACCTCCTCTGGCAGCTCGTTCCATAGACGCACCACCCTCTGCATGAAAACGTTCCCCCTCATGTCCCTTTTAAGTCATCCCCTCTCATCTTAAACCTATGCCCTCTAGTTTTGGACTCCCGAACCCTGGGAAAAAAAGACATTGGCTTTTCATCCTATCCATTGCTGCTCATGATTTTATAAATTCTCTATAAGGTTACCTCTCAGCCTCTGACACATCAGGGAAAAAAAAAGTCGCAGTCTATGCAGCCTCTCCCTATAGCTCAAACCCTCCAGCCCTGGCAATCTACTTGTAAGTCCTTTCTAAAAGCCTTTCCAGTTTAACAACATCCTTCCTATAGCAGGGAGACCAGAATTGAATGCAGTATTCCAGAAGTGGCCTAACCAGTGTTCTGTACAGCTGCAATATGACCTTCGAACTCCTATACTCAATGCACTGACCAATAAAGAGAAGGGTACCAAATGCCTGTCAACTTAGTTGCACCATGTTGTAAAGATAACTGTTGAACAGAACTGGTAGTAATGTATTGCAGATTTAACCAAAGGGCAACAGATGATGAATTGGATTTAAAATACTTTTCTACAACTTGACCTCAACACTTTGATTGTCCCTCTTGATTTCTAGTTTGAGCCAGAAGTGATTTGCTGAAATGTTTGATTTGAATTAATCAAAAAAAATTATGACAGTCCATGTCATCCAATATCCTCAAACAAATTGAATTCAGAGGCTTTAATCATAACCATAGCAGTTTCCATTCAAAAAGATGTGGACTGGAACAGTCACAGAAAGAAGTTATACCTTTGAAAAGAATCAAAGAAGTACTGAACATTCAGGAGACGCTAATATGTCTGAGAGATTAAGAAAATACATATAATCTAGTGCTTAAAACGTCCTTGCGGCACTGAGGTACTGTTCTTACCTCTGAGCCAGGAGACCCAAATTAAAGCCCCTCTACCCCAGAGATGTGCAGTTACATTTCTAAACAGTTGATTAGAAAATATCTGTAGCAAGGATGGTAACTTTATGACAGAGGTCATAGTGCCACTTTATGACATTACTTGCAGATTGGGAAGACAGGAAGTTTAATGGGCTGCTTGGCCTTATTCTCTTTCTAAGTGGACATATAAGTGGACTTCCTTTAGAATTACAGCGGTTTCAAACTTTGAAGGCTAATTCCGAGCAGCAGTCTGTTCAATGAATTATGGATGATTTGGCCCAGTGTTATACCAGTCCATCGGGAACCCCTTCGAGTGACCTTGATGAAATGAGGGTTGTAGTCCACGCCCTATGATTCAGTTTGCTATCCTCTCTAATAAGCCTTAATGTGGAACATGTAGACAGGCTAAAGGAAAATGACTGGCCTTGGGAGTCATTGACTGCCTGCCAGTTTACAGTTCGACAGCAGCATTTCCCTAGAAATTCCTCTAATACTTCCCTTGGTATTTCGAAGGGAATTCTCCATGGTCTGCACGCAAGCCTCTGATAGATTGCCAGACTTTTAAAATCTGTCATGCTCAAACATAACACACTGGATTAGGAAGCCAAGTCGTAATTGCTTACAGCTGAAGGTTCTCTCGTGCAAGCAAAGCTTCGATGAAACTGGTCATCAAACTCTTCCTTCTATTAAACGATGAGGGCCTTAGATTTAGAAATTCAGGAGGATTTGGTTGCATGTCTTTATTCTCCCCAAATCCCCAATCTGCTTCTTTTCAGTTCTCTCTCTCTCTCTCCTACTCTGAAGGCCAATTTTCATCTGGTTGCACTAACAAAAGGAAGGTGTTACATTTATAAAGCCCCTTTCACTACCTCACAGCATCCATGGCAATTTTGAAGAGTGCTCACAGCCTTAAATGGAAGGGATACACCAGCAAGTTTACACACCACAGGTAAAAATTTGAAATAACCTGAGGGTTTATTACAGAAGAGGAATAAATATTGGCCCAGAGATGACAATTCAGTGGCCTCCGTCTGTGCTGTAAACCTTTCTAAATCCTGTGCTCTTCTTTGAAATTGTGTCACAGGATCTTTGACATCCATTCAAGCAGGTGGTTGGAACCTCAGGTTAACCTGAAAAGTCATACTTCCATCAGTAACATTACCTTTAATTACTCTTCCAGCCTCTGCAAAGACCTCCAGTGTCCATGTGCAGTAGTGGCTCCGAAAACCAGAAGTCAGTGCTGGGAATGGTGTGGACATACCAATCAATGCAGCTTTGTTGCGTCTGACATACAGCACTCCCATAGTACTTCCCTGGCCTAACAGCCTTGATCGAAGGACAGTGATGGTGATTACTAGGCTATTAATCCAGAGACCAAGCTAATATTCTGGGCACCTGAGTTCAAATCCTGCTATGGTAGAATTTAAATTTAATAAATATCTTGAATTAGGATTGCACGGTGGCACAATGGTTAGTACTGCTGCCTCACACCGCCAGGGACCCGCGTTTGATTCCAGCCTTGGGGGACTGTCTATGTAAAGTTTGCACATTCGCCTCGTGTCTGTGCGAGTTTCCTCCGGGTGCTCCAGTTTCCTCCCACAGCCCAAAGATGTGCAGGTTGGGTGGACTGGCCATGCTAAATTGACCCATAGTGTCCAGGGATGTGCAGGCTAGATGGATTAGCCATGGGAAATGCAGGGTTGCAGGGAAAGAGTCGGGGGGTGGGTCTGGGTGGGATGCTCTTTAGCTGGCCAGCGCAAACCCAATGGGCTGAATGGTCTCTTCCTGTACTCTGGGAATCTACGTGTCTAATTATGACCATTATCAAATGTCAGGAAAAATTCATCTAGTTTTGTCTTTTGGGGAAGGAAATCTGCCATGCTCACAATGTCTAGCCTACATGTGACTCCAGACCTACAGCAATGTGGCTTATTCTGAACTGCCCTCTGGACAATTAGGGATAGGCAAGATGAATGCATAAGAAAACCGTTCTATGTTCCTGTGTCCTTACTGAGGGTGTGAGCCCCTGAGGTTCTGACTAAAAAGGCCATAGTGTTTCCCACTGAGCCACAGCTGACATCTGGGACATTGTCTGACTTTGAATACGTACCACAGATGCAAGCTGTTATTGTTGAAGCATTGCATTGGGCAAGAGCTGCTGCCAATGCACAAACCCAAGCAATCAATTCTCTAATCCATACCCTGGCAGGGTATCCCACAGGAGTGAAACCAGTTCCAGGCTCACCTCCTGTCATTTCCCGGTTACAATGAGTGAGGGCTGATGGAGGTCATTGACAACGTCACTGACAACGTCAGTGTCCAGGTGAAATTACAAGAAGAAGTCGCAAAGTGACAAGGTAAAACCAGCGCCCACTTCAAAAAGAAAATACACACATGATATGAATTGGGAAGTGGAGGGTACTGGGATGTACAGGGTGGAGTTGATGGAGCTGTTGTGAGTCAGTTGTAAGCTCAGTGCTGGAAAAGTTGCAAAGTCACATGTGGAATTGATTCAAATGTGGTTCAGGGTTTCAAACATTAATGCCATGTTATGGGGGATGAGGAGACCAGTTCGCTGAAGCTGGTGAACGTCATACATTCACTGACAGATCTGAGGTGGAGTTAGAAAGTCAGCCTGTTTTCTTATTCATTCAGGGAATGTAGGCATCCCTGGCTGGCCAGCAGTTCTTGCCCATCCCTAGTTGCCGGTGAGAAGGTGGTGATGAGCTGCCTTCTTGAACCATGCAGTCCACTTGCTGTAAGTTGACTCACAATGCCCTTAGGGAGGGAATTCCAGGATTTTGACCCAGTGACAGTGAAGAAGCAGCGATATATTTTCAAGTCAGGATGGTCAGTGGCTTGGAGGGGAACTTGCAGGGGGTGGTTTTGAACAGGGCACTGGTCTCATGAGTAAGTGCATGAACTAAGAGAATCGGAGCAAGATTTGCCCTGGATGGTGTTGAAATTAATCCAAACTATTAACATGAAATATGCCGCATAAGTTTAATTTCAATTTACCTATCGTGTATTCTGAAGGATCAACATGCTTCATTTAGTCCAACCAGTTTCTGCCCTCTTTTAAAGCTTCCCTAAGCTGTTCTTCTACATTATATTTCTGGCTTCCTTCATGAGAGAACTGCTTACTGAGTCAGCTGGAAGAGAAACCTTTTCTTCAAAAACTGCTTCAGTGGCAGGAAGACGACAGTAATCAGCAGGGGAAGCTGAACTTTAAATAAGTAATGTTGGCAAGTGATGGGGAAGCCTTCAAGTCCTGGATTTGCAATCTAAGCATTTTGCTGTACACCATTGTTATTAAACTGACAGCCAGTCACAGGAGCTATTTTCCTTGTCACGGTGGTGATAATTCAGTCATCAGGGGCAGGATTTGGGAACACTGTAAAACAAGCAGGTCTACACGTGACTGGTTACTAACTAATATGAGTTGCTGAAATGAGCTCCTGGCTGTGAAAATTTGGAGCTAGGAAACTCACTGCAAAACTCTCCTCTGAATGAAGACTGAAGGAAAGTATCAGTTTGTGCTTGCATTAATAGTCAGAATCATAAACTAGAAATTTCAGCTTACAATATCAGCCTGCAGAATCTTACATGTGCATTCAGAAGCATTCTTCTGCTATTTTGTTGCAAACCTGATTACTTTAAATGGGTAAGCACAAATGAATATCGTATTGTGGGTAGTTGCACATTTTTGAAATAGTAGCTGGTTGCCTTTTAGAAGTTGTGGTGAACTCTTGAGTCCTGTTATTTTTATTAACGTGCATCATTGACAGTGAGGAAAGACTGTCTAGCTCTCCAAGCCAAGCTTTGTAGCATGATAAAGCAAGACCCACTCCTCTCCCCAGTCCTCCCTGTCCAGTCATTTCTAGAGAGAAGGCATTAGATAAACAGAGGAACACTGCCAAGGCTCAACTAAAAGGAAAGGTTCTCTGGAAAATTCCTGTCACCTTCCTTCTGCTTGCGCCCCAACAAGATCACATAGATCAAGTCTTACTGTATAAGCCCCTTGCCCTCCCAACGACAAACTTCAAATCATCAGAAACTGGTCATTCCCTCTCAAAGTTACCATCAGCCATATATAATCTATCTATTCTTTTAATGATACATATTTTCAGTTTGCTTCAGAACATTCGGGTTGGGATCATTCTTTTCCAATTTGCATGTTCCCCAAGAGTAGGATTGGGTACGGATTTTTAGGCCTCAATGAAGGACATGCACAGAGATGACTAGGTGGTCATTTCCTTGGGCCTGAACGACATGTCATGGCGAGATTTGCTAAGAATTGTGGGCAATCCGGTAACCTGTCTCAGCTTTGTTGCATCTTTTATGCATTTGCCGAGTGGCAAGGTGATTTTCTTGCTAGGGAGTGAGGCATTGCTGATTAAGGGGTTTTTCAGCTCATTAAACTCCTTATTAACCACACAACTCATGTCATTAATATTTAGCTTCCAATCTGACCAAATGCTTCAAACTAGCTAAACGTCGTGAATTTGGAAACCAGAGCAGGTACCTGAAGACTTTAGCTCACCTCTTGATCCAAAGGATCTCCATACTGGACCACCGGGCACCAACATCTCAGGGCATGGCCACACACCCCCCACATCCATGGACATTGACACCCTACTTGTGCCAGCCTCAATGAACCCTCATGCCACATCTCTGATCCACTTCACTGATACACCTGAGGCCACATTGTCAACTTATTGTAATGCTGCAGCAAGGACACCATTTGCTCAGAGACACACATCCAGCTCATTGGTTGAACCAAGCTACATCTCTGGGCTCTCCACTTGCTGTAAGAGGGCTCACTCACTCTGAGCCTACTTAGATTCTTACAACATCCCTGCCTTATGTGGCTTTGCCTTAATCTTTTGAGCTTTGCCCCCCCAGCCAAAGATATGAGGCTCATATTATTTCTGCATTACCATGCCATTTAGCACAGACACAAAGATAGGAAGCTAGTCATGGTTATGAGCCGGCCTCAGACAGATCAAGGGTATAGCCTTTGATTGGGAGTCCCTGGACAGTAAGTCAAGGGCAACCTCTAATACCAGTCCAGGGCATTGGGCACTGTCAATCAGTGCCTCAGGGTGGTCAAGATGTTATCTACACGAAGAGTGAGGAACCGAATTTTGGGCAGCCTACGACCCATCTTGATTAGCCTTCCTGCTCCTATGATGCTGCTTGGCCTGCTGTGTTCATCCAGCTCTACACCTTGTTATCTCAGATTTTCCAGCATCTGCAGTTCCTACTATCTTCGATTCCTCCTATCCTGTTTTCCTCCTGGAATGAGAGAGAGGCAGGTTTTACTATAAAGACAATAGATATAGGAACAGAATTAGGCCATTCAGCCCATCGAGTCTACTCGATCATGGTTGAACTGTTTCAGAGCACCATTCTCATGCCTTCTCCCTATAACCCTTGATTTCCTTACTAATCAAAAACTTACCTATCTCTGTCTTAAAGACACTCAATGACTTGGTCTTCACAGCCCTCCATGGCAATGAGTTTCACAGATTAGTCACCCTCTGGCTAAAGAAATTCCTTCTCATCTCAGTTCTAAAGGGTCATCCCTTCACTCAGAGGCTGTGCCTCCAGGTGCTCATCTCTCCTACTATGGAAACATCTTTTCCATGTCCACTCAAGCCAGGTCTCTCAGTATTCTGTAAGTTTCAGTGAGATCCCCCCTTGACCTTCTAAACTCCATCGGGTACCAGACCAGAGTCCTCAACCGCTCCACATGTGACAAGCCCATCATCCCTGGAATCATTCTTGTAGAGCTCCTCTGGGCCCTCTCCAACCCCAGCACATCCTTCTTTAGAAATCCCTTACATACAGGGCCCAAAACTGCCCACAATATTCCAAATGCAGTCTGACCAGAGCCTTATGCAGCCTTAATGGTATATCTCTGCTCTTTTATTCTAGGCCCCTTGAAATGAATGCCAACATTAAGGGAAATGAAAGTGGATGGCACAGCTGGTACTGTGAACTGGTGGAGAGGTGTCCTGAGTGTGTGAGTAGGCAGTGGAGAGGGCATGCAAGATTAGTAATGTCAGCCGTTGGGTGGGTGAGAGCGACTAAGGGAAGATGTTACATGCAATAGTTAGAGTGGTAGAGTATGAGCCTTGCTGGGAGCTGGGTACAGTAGCAGAGACTGAGTGCGAGGTATCGGAGAGAAGATGGCACTAATGCTGGTGGAGTGGAGAAGCGTACTGACCTTTTTCCTGAATTGTTGGGTGTTCCTCCAGATGGTTGAGACTGCAATGACCCGGGTAGCTACCTCGGAGTAGGCTGGACGTGGTCTGGTGTTGTTGTCTCCGCTGCTGGTCCTGGGGAAAGGGGAAATCTTGCCTCTGTATCACCCTGTCCAGCAGGAGATCCAGCTCCCCTCGTCTCCCCTTGTCTGTAAATATCAGAGTCCATGCAGGGCACCTCCAGACTCACAGTGCGTGTCCGGGTGCACAGTGACCTATTAAAGATGGCAATGATCACTATTATCACTATGATGATAGCACAGCCACATGGGCAGAGCAATGAAAGGGCTTGTAGGAGACAAACCTGAGGCTAGTATGCTCCTAACTGTCTCTGTCATCATGTAATCTGTAAATTGTTGCAGCAATGGTTTGATTTGATTTGATCTGATTTATTTATTGTCACATGTACTTTGTTACAAAATACAGTGAAAAGTGTGGTACAGTGACAGCACTCGCCAGTACCATCTTAAGACACAGAAAAAGAAACCAAAACATAGAATATGAAGGCAGAAGAATAAAGAAGTAAAGAAAAAAAAAAGAAAAAGTAAAATTCAATCAACTTTCTATTATTTATCAAACAAGACTCTTCAAGTTAGACCAGGGAGGTGGCTACTCTTAATTGCAGTATTACCACATCAAGAGGGAATGAACATAAGAGAGGGCCTGTGATAGGGTGGAAGGCAGGAGTGATTAAATGCCAAGAGAGATGATGATGAAAGACTGCAAAAAGTGGATTCAACACCAGCTTCAACAATTTTACATCAAAACCACTCCTCCCATTTTCCTGTGCAGCAGGTATATGTAATAATTCTGCTGTCACAATGAACAGCTCCTCCGCCCTCTGCTACTTGTCTCATTGCCATATTACTTTCATTATCAAATCACTCCTGCTACCTACCTTATCTCAAAGCTTCCCCATTGCTCTTTCCTTCACTCTGCCCCTCTCTTGCTCTGAAAAACTGTTACCCCTGCAGTTTTCCCTTTGTGGTAAAGGCTCAATAGACTGAAAGATGGTACTGGATTTTATGTCTCTTTGACAATGAGTTTGAAGTTGGGAGTTCTTAAGACGCAGCACCTGGCCAGTCTGCCAACAGTCTTCCAGAACTAGGGGTTACAGTCTAAGGATAAGCAATAAGCCATTGCGAACTGAGATGAGGAAGAATTTCAGAGAATTGTGAACCCTTGGAATTCTCTAACACAGAAAGCTGTTGGGGCCAATATATTCGATATATTCATTCGATATATTCAAGAGGGAGCTGGACATGGCCTTTGCAGCTGAAGGGATCAAGGGATATGAAGAGAAAGTGGAAATGGGATACTGAGATTGCATGATCAGCCATGATCATATTGAATGGTGGTGCAGGCTCAGAGGGCTGAATGGCCTACTCCTGCACCTAGTTTCTGTATTTCTGTTTCTTGCCACCTAAAGGAGTGTGGTAGAGATGTTGTGTGGCCCCCTCACCCTTGGGTATGTGATGAAACGTGCGTGATTTATATCTATTAACATTTTTTCTTGAGAGTTTGGGTTTTAAACTGGTGGCATATGGGCATCAGTCTTTTTTTCTGAAAAAGTTAATAATTAACGAGGCAAGTCTTTTAGGAACCATGATTTTAATGCAGCATGTGCCTTCTGGAGTGTTAATGAAAGTTTTTCTTTTGTGAGGCTTTAGGACAGGAAAGAAAAAAAGAGATTAGTTTACTTTTGGACTTAGAATAATCAAAGATTGATTTTAGCTTTAAAAAATCCAGAAATTGGAAAGCTTATGCGCAGTTCAAAGGAAAACTAACTGAATCCGGATGCCAATGTAGTATCTCCTAGAAAAAAGGGATTGGGGAATAAATTATCTCAGTGAAAGAATGTAATTTGTGAAACTTCCAGACCAGGAGTGTTTGGTTAAACTGGATTAGATATTTAAAGTTGAGAAAGTCTGTGATCTCAGTTGTGTGAGTTTTCAAGGAAAAAGACTTCACATTTCTCAGGACCAAAAGTAAAACAAGCAACTAACTAATATCACTTTATTAGATAGGGAAGGGAAATTTCTGTGGATTTTGATGGTGTTGGGAGTAGGTGGGATTGTGTTTATCATGTGTCATGAAATCTTTATATATGGTATATTTAGGTAGCATGGTTTGCTTGGTTTTTTTTCTCATTTCCTTTGTATAATAAACTTCAGTTTCATTGTTAAAACAAAATCTGCAATCTGGGGTGCCCGTGTTTTATATAAAGACCGCTACATTAAAATATGATCTGTCAAGCCAGATTTCATTCTGGGATCTGAAGTGTCAAGTGGTAATGTCAGCTATTACCACATATTGAGGCCTCTGTAGGCCAAGTGAGTGCCTCATTCCACCCCATCACTATTTTACCGCAACAAGACATGCCTCGGCTCAGGACGTAGACTAGCAGCACTATGTGAGCTGGTGTCGGGTTAAAAGGTGTGTTTGGCTGTGGGGGGGAGGGGGGAGGGGGTGAGGTGATGGGGTTAGTGGGAAGCTCCTTTTGGATGCTCCCTGTTCCCATCAGAAGCACACCACCCCCAAACTCCTCAAATTCAAAACCCCCTCCCCTTAAATCCTCATCCACCAGCCTCTCAAACAGAATCTTTCATACCTGGTATCCCAGACTAACCTTGACATCCAGATCCATTACCTCCTTATCCAGGCACTCCCTCACATCATAGCACTACTGGAATGATAGAGCCGCCAGCCAGCCAGACTGACCTGGCATTTCCATAAGGAGGAACCAGCCCAGATGAGGGAGGAATCCTCACCATTGGTCAACTAAACCCCCACCAAACACACAATGGCTACAGATTTCCCATGGTGCAATTCCCAGCCAACATTTTAATTGGTGGAGTGGAGGGGTGGGGGTGGATTGCAGTGAATGCATGCCCCCTAAAACTTGCTACTGACTCTGTTTCTCCTAGTGCACATTCTGCCATACCCATGGAGTGTTTCCCGTTATTTGTTATTTCAGATTCTGCACGATGTTGCCTTTATTCTAATCTTGAAACTTTTGTTCTCTTTAAGGAGCGAATCTTCTTGATATTTTCGAACTATATTTTCACAGTGATCTTCTTGACTGAGATGGCAGTAAAGGTAAACCTCAGAATGAGATGTTTTTATTTTGAAACGGCCAGAACAATGTCACACACTTGCCACCTTTAATGTGATAACTGAACCCCTCTAGTCCTGACTGTATAATCTGCTCGCTGCTGTCCAATCTAGCTCAACGAGGATTTAGATCAATTGAGGGCTGGTGATTTCACCCACAAAATGATGACATTGGACAACGGGCTATCGTAGGTGCACTTAGTAAAAATAAGTCTTACTTGTTAAAGATTGCCACCAGAGGGTGATTGGGAGAATGCCTGAAGGAATCCCCACTGTCAATGTTCTCCAAAATGGGTTGGAACAGTGGAGTCACACAGCTTGGAAACAGACCCTTCGGCCCAACACGTCCATTCCGACCAAGTTTCCTAAACTGAACTAGTCTCCCCTGCCTGCATTTGGCCCATATCCCTCATAACCTTTCTTATCCATGTACCTGTCCAAATGTCTTTCCTCTGGCAGCTCATTACATATACTCACCACCCTCTGTGTGAAAAAGTTGCCCCTTGGGTCCCTTTTAATCTTTCCCCCTCACATTAAACGTATGTCCTCTAGTTTCGGATCCCCTACCCTGGGGCAAAGACTTTGGCTATTCATCTTATCTATGCCCCTCATGATTTTAAATATCTCTATATGATGAACCCACATCTTCCTACGTTCCAGAGGAAAAAAGTCCCAGCCTATCCAGCCTGCTCTTATAACTCAAACCTTCAAGTCTCAGTAACATCTTTGTAAATCTTTTTTGCACCCTTTCCAGTTTAATAACATCCTACGTCTAGCAGGGCAACCAAAATTGTATGCAGTGCTACAAATGTGACCTTACCAATCCTGTATGCCTTGTACAGCCATAACATGATGTCCCAATGCCTGTACTCAATGTTCTGACTGATGGAGGCATGCGTGCCAAATGCCATCGTCATCACCCTGTCCACCTGTGACACCATTTTCAAGGAACTACATACCTGCATGCCACGTTCTTTCTGTTCAACAACATTCCCGAGGGCCCTACCATTGACCGTGTAAGTCCTGCCCTGGTTTGTCTTACCAAAATGCAACACCTCACATTTATCTAAATTAAAGTCCATCTGCCATTCCTTGGCCCACCGGCAGTGTTGATCAGGATCCCATTGTATTGGGAATGAGAAACTATCCAACACTTACCCTGACTGGTGTGACCACCAGGCACTTGCCAACCCCCAACTCCGTGACTCATCACAGCATGGGTGAGGTATCGATTGAATCTCTCTCACACTCCCTTCTCTGAAAAACGTTCCCTCTGATCTCCTTTGATAAGAGATGCTGATAGCTCAGTGCTCTGTTTTTGGTGTTCTACCTGTGAGTTGGCCGTATAACAAAAAAGTGTTCATTCTGCTGTGAGGATCATTGTTTAGGTCACATTCATCTCTCATTCCTGGTTACAATGACACAGCATGGTGGGACTTTGTGTTTTCTATTTGTTTTTTCATGGAACGTGGGTGTTACTGATATACCCAGCATTTGTTACCCCCACCGCCCCAGTTGCCCTTGCAGTGGCTAACTTGCTAGGCCATTGAATGGTCATCCACCCAATCTGGAGGAAGACCAGGAAAAGACAGCAGATTTCCATCAACTGATGGATTTTTGTGACTATCAAATCACTGCTATCACTGAACCAACCTCTCCCCATCCCTGACCATTGCCAGAGCTGTCCCCTTTTGCCCTTTCGCCAAAACCCTCATTGACCGTTAGGAATTATCCCACTATTTCCCAATGATACTTACTGCTTCCGCCTTGCAATAAGCCTATGGACAGGCTGCCCGAAATTCCTCAGATATGACCTTGCTGTTAAGGCCAATGTGGTCCCTGTGCCCTCAGATTGATTGTCAAGTAAAGTATGGACTGCTGTAGTAATGGCCCAGCAGTAGTGACCTCTTCCCTGCTCTCCTTTGCAGTTGGTCGCAATGGGCCTTTGCTTCGGTCAGCAGACCTATCTAAAGAGCTCCTGGAACATCCTGGATGGGCTGCTGGTGACGATTTCTGTCATTGATATTCTGGTCTCCCTGGTTTCCGACAGCGGGACAAAGATCCTCGGAATGCTGCGAGTCCTCCGTCTCTTGCGCACCCTTCGGCCGCTCCGGTAATCGAACCCGCCACCTCTGACCCCAGGGTCCCAGCTCAGTGCAACCTGGTGAAAAGCAGAACGGGCCCTGTAGAAACCTCAACGGAATGAAGGGTTATGTCACACACATAGCTGCCAGGGAGGAAGATGTGCTGGTCAACAGCGTCAGTGAGGAATTAACTTAGGCCTCCTCTACCTTTGTGTGTCAGCATCAGTCCAGGGGTAACTTCCACGTTTCTGGCTTAGAGTTTGCAGATTGAAGCCCCACGTCTAGAGATGTTCAGCATAAAATCCAGGTTGAAGCTTCAGAGCAATACCAAGCAAAACCCACTCTAATGTTTTTGCGCTTGGCCCGACCGTTGAAATATGGGGGCCCTTTAAGACAATTTGAGTAGGTGTTGCATGGGCAGTAAATTAGAGGGGCAGATTGCGCTGGGCTGTGCAGGGTCCATGGTCATTACTGCAGCACAGTTTACAGAGAGCATTGTACTGAGGGAGTGCCGCATTGTCAGAAGAGCAATGCCGCTGAAGTGCTTCACTGTCAGAGCTATTGTCTCTCAGATGAATTGGCCATGTCTGCTCCTCTTGCATCAATGTAAAAAATCCCATGGGAATCTCTTGAAGACGTCAGGTTAGCTCCTCTGATTGGGAAGGGGTTAGTGTTATATGAAGAGCAGCAGGCGAGAATCTATTAATGGGAATGTATCCTTGGGGTTATTTAATTAGTTTTGGGTATCAGATTTATTTATACCCATGTTTTTATTAGACAGTGAAATTATGACATTGGACAAGGTCATACCCCCTTGAGTGTAGAAAATTAGTGGATGATCTAAATACGGTGTTTTAACGAACTAAAGAATTTGGTTGAGTAAATGGAGAGAAATCATTTTCTCCAGTTGGAATAAAGACAAGTAATAACCATCAAGTCAGAGTTAGGTTATTCAGGGTTGATTCTAGAAACACGTTTTCACATAAAGGGAGTAAAATCTGGAACTCTCTCCTCCAAAAGGTGGTTAAGGCTGTGTCAATCATAAACTCCGAAACTGAAACTGATAATATTTTGTTGGACTACAGAAACAATTTGGATTAGTGAAGTTAGATATAATTCAACCATGGTCACATTAAGTGATGAAAGAAGTTTGAGCAGTCCAATGGTCTACTCTCATTGTGATGTTTGAAAATTAACAGCTCTTGTTTGGGAATAATCTTCATTTCTGTGGTATTAATGTAGTCTGGAGACAGCCCAGTGGATCACTGGAGAGTAAAGGGATTGGAGGAACCTAATGAAGATAAATTTGAGATCTTGAGAAGAAAGTTCTGAACCCAGAGAGTGACGAGCCTATGAAATTCTCTACCAAAGAATGCAGCTGAGGCCAAAACGTTGAATGTTTTGTTAGATATAGGTCTTAAGGCTAAAGGGATCAAAGGCTCTGGAGAGAAAGCTGGAACAGTTGGATGATCAGCCGTGATCATATTGAATGGCAGAGCAGGTTCAAAGGATTGAATGACCTACACATGCTTCTAAATTCTATGTTTCTTTAATAAGCTAAAGGACAAAACAGGCTTTTTGCTGTTATTGAAGATTCTGATGATGCAGTTTGAGCTGCTGAGCAGTTGTTTAAATAAAATCATTTTAGGGTCTGCAGTTAGTAGCTTACCATAGATTTTCTAGAGTTTCTTTGGAAACCATGGTGATGTCATTAACTGATGAGTTGGTTGCTATGGGTGCAATTTTGTAGAGCAATTTAGCAGTTTTGAATGTGAAGCAGGTCACCAGCATTTATGATTCTACCACATGCTCCATCGTGTAAGAACAATCTAGGAGGGTTTCACCGTCTCAGTGTCCCTCAAAATATGCAAACTCTGCGTAAAACAAAGGGTAAACAGCGCAAAGCAGATTTCTAGGCAAGAACATCAAGGCTTTTTTTTTGAAAGGTAAACTAACTAGAATGTTGGGAAACTGAGCCATTCACATTGTCGGTTTCAGAAATCAATTGCAATCACATCTCATCATCTGGTTAAAGGATTTGCTAGCCATCGTCTCCAAGGAAACCCTCACGTGTTCTTGGCCTTACCCTGACAGCATCTTCCCTGTAAAGGCTACATGAGATTGTAGTTTGCAAATGCCCAGAAACATTTTAAAACAGAAAAGCGTTCTACAAAGTTGAAAAATAAAAGTGCCTCTTTTTCTTAAAGGGATGGAGTGATTTACATGGAGAGACAGGGAGTGTTCTCCTTGGAACAGAAAGATATTTAAGAGTTTCCCACATCTACTATGCATAAGTAAGACAGTCCAAAGATATACAGGTTAGGTGGATTGACCATGTTAAATTGCCCCAAAGTGTCCAGGGATGTGCAGGCTAGGTGGGTTAGCATGGGAAGTGCAGGGTTTCAGGGATAGGGTGGGGGGGTGGGTCTGGGTGGGATGCCTTTCAGAGGGTAGGTTTGGACTTGATGAGCCGAATGGCCTACTTCCTCACTGAAGGGACTTTATGATTTGTATTTATGACAAGGGGCATGCTTACATCTGCTTCTGTAGTTAGTTTTTACTGGAAGCAGTTGCCAAAGGCTGTAACTTGATATTTCTACTCCACATCATTCATGGCTGATCTCACTCTCACTGCCTGACACAGATCCTGAGAAGGATTTGCAAATTCTTTACTCTGCCCATTTGGAAACATTTATGAAGGTATCTTCTGTGCCCATCAAACCCTGGAGTGGGGCTCAAACGTGAAAACCTTCCAGCTCAGAAGCACAGTCTCTACTCACTGCACCTGAAAACATCCATGGAGAAAGGTGAATAAAGCCATTCAAAATGCTGAAGGATTTTGATTGAGTAAATCAGGGGAAACTTGTTTGCAATGGCAGGAGAGTCAGAAAGCAACAGTCACAGAGTGAAGAGAGATAACAAGGTGTAGAGCTGGATGAACACAGCAGGCCAAGCAGCATCAGAGGAGCAGGAAAGCTGACGATTCGGGCCTAGACCCTTCTTCAGAAAACTGCTGCTTGGTCTGCTGTGTTCATCCAGCTCTACACCTTGTTATCTCAGATTCTCCAGCATCTGCAGTTCCTACTATCTCAGTCACAGAGTGAAGATCAGATATGAAAAGACCAAAAGAGAGATGGGGACTATTCGTTTATGCAGTGAGTAATGAGTCCGCCTGTTGGTTGTTCCATGGTTGATGAGGGTTGCGGGATATCTATGAAACATTTCTGCTGTCCTCATCTACTCAAGACCACATCAGGCTTGAAAGAGCCCACTGATATAACATGGTGAGCAGCAGTATGTTGCCAGTGGTAGGTCATCCTACAACAGAGTGAGCAGTGGTTATCATCATTATTTCTAAATGGTGCCTACAGAGAGAAATTAGAAATTAGATGGAAGGCCTTCAAGAAAATAAAATTATACAAAATAATAGAATATACAGAATATACAGAAACTAAAACATGCTGGTCACCCAGGATACTACAAGACTAACAGGTTACATCTAATTGTTAATAATAACAATGATACATGGCAACACAACACAGAATAATACTTCAGACAGTAATGCAGAAAGCATTTCAGAACCTACAGAGATGTTCTGGAACAGAAGAAATCTACAGCTGTAATGCAGGGGCACAGACTGTAGGTGCAGGCTTGAGTCCAAGTTCAGTCCAGACATTCAGGATTGTGTGTGTTAACTCTAGAGAATCCCTTGTACCAAACAGGAAATCTTACATGGTGTAGTAATTCAGGCTGAAATGGCAGTAATTAGGAAAAATAAGTTGTGGCTCTGATCGAACACATAGGTACAACAAAGTAGGGTTGAAAGATTGAAGACAACAAGGTGCAGGGCTGGATGAACACAGCAGGCCAAGCAGCATCATAGGAGCAGAGAGGCTGACGTTTCGGGCCTAGACCCTTCATCAGAAAAGGGGGAGGGGAAGGGG
>NC_063354.1:41392433-41392742 GCF_021869965.1 Rhincodon typus | reverse complement strand
CTCCATTTTCTCCCCCTTGGTCCAGGAACTCCCTACCTATGTCCGTGACACCACCCACGCCCTCCACCTCCTCCAGAACTTCCAATTCCCCGGTCCCCAACACCTCATCTTTACCATGGACGTCCAGTCCCTCTACACCTGCATTCCCCATGCAGATGGCCTTAAGGCCCTCCGCTTCTTCCTGTCCCGCAGGCCCGACCAGTCCCCCTCCACTGACACCCTCATCCGCTTAGCCGAACTCGTCCTCACCCTCAACAACTTCTCTTTCAATTCCTCCCACTTCCTACAGACAAAGGGGGTAGCCATGGG
>NC_063354.1:41352672-41392333 GCF_021869965.1 Rhincodon typus | reverse complement strand
GACACCACCCACGCCCTCCACCTCCTCCAGAACTTCCAATTCCCCGGTCCCCAACACCTCATCTTTACCATGGACGTCCAGTCCCTCTACACCTGCATTCCCCATGCAGATGGCCTTAAGGCCCTCCGCTTCTTCCTGTCCCGCAGGCCCGACCAGTCCCCCTCCACTGACACCCTCATCCGCTTAGCCGAACTCGTCCTCACACTCAACAACTTCTCTTTCAATTCCTCCCACTTCCTACAGACAAAGGGGGTAGCCATGGGTACCCGCATGGGCCCAAGCTACGCCTGCCTCTTTGTAGGTTACGTGGAACAATCCCTCTTCCGTACCTACACCGGCCCTAAACCCCACCTCTTCCTCCGTTACATTGATGACTGTATCGGTGCCGCCTCGTGCTCCCACGAGGAGCTCGAACAGTTCATACACTTCACTAACACCTTCCACCCCAACCTTAAATTTACCTGGACCATCTCTAACACCTCTCTCCCCTTCCTGGACCTCTCTGTCTCCATATCGGACAACCACCTCGAAACCGATATTCATTTCAAGCCCACCGACTCCCACAGCTACCTAGAATACTCCTCCTCCCACCCACCTTCCTGCAAAAATGCTATCCCCTATTCCCAATTCCTTCGCCTCCGCCGCATCTGCTCCCAGGATGAGGCATTCCACTCCCGTACATCTCAGTTGTCCTCGTTTTTCAAGGACCGTAACTTCCCCTCCTCGGTGGTCGAGAACGCCCTCAACCGTGTCTCCCACATCTCCCGCACCTCATCCCTCACACCCCGTCCACGCAATAAAAACCAAAAAAGAATCCCCCTCGTCCTCACGTACCACCCCACCAACCTCCGGATCCAACGCATCATCCTCCGACACTTCCGCCATCTGCAATCCGACCCCACCACCAAAGATATCTTTCCCTCCCCACCTTTATCTGCTTTCCGGAGGGACAACTCTCTCCGTGACTCCCTTGTCCGCTCCACACTCCCCTCCAGCTCCACCACACCCGGCACTTTTCCCTGCAACCGCAGGAAGTGCTACACCTGCCCCCATACCTCCTCCCTCACCCCCATCCCAGGCCCCAAGAAGACTTTCCACATCAAGCAGATGTTCACCTGCACATCTGCCAATGTGGTATACTGCATCCTCTGTACCCGGTGTGGCTTCCTCTACATCGGGGAAACCAAGCGGAGACTCGGGGACCGCTTTGCAGAACACTTACGCTCGGCTCGCAACAAACAACTGCACCTCCCAGTCGCGAACCATTTCAACTCCCCCTCCCATTCCTCAGACGACATGTCCATCCTGGGCCTCCTGCAGTGCCACAACGATGCCACCCGAAGGTTGCAGGAACAGCAACTCATATTCCGCTTGGGAACCCTGCAGCCCAATGGTATCAATGTGGATTTCACAAGTTTCAAAATCTCCCCTCCCCCCACCGCATCCCAAAACCAGTCCAACTCGTCCCTGCCTCCCTAACCTGTTCTTCCTCCCACCTATCCCCTCCTCCCACCCCAAGCCGCACCTCCATCTCCTACCGACCAACCTCATCCCGCCCCCTTGACCTGTCCGTCCTCCCTGGACTGACCTATCCCCTTCCTAACTCCCTACCTACACTCACCTTTCCTGGCCCCATCCCCGCCTCTTCGACCTGTTTGTTTCCTCTCCACCTATCCTCTCCTCTATCCCTCTTCTATCCGCCTCCCACTCTCTCCCTATTTATTTCAAAACCCCCTTCCCCTCCCCCTTTTCTGATGAAGGGTCTAGGCCCGAAACGTCAGCCTCTCTGCTCCTATGATGCTGCTTGGCCTGCTGTGTTCATCCAGCCCTGCACCTTGTTGTCTCGGATTCTCCAGCATCTGCAGTTCCTACTATCCTTGAAAGATTGAAACTAAGAGACAGTATGTGTATATTCCAGGAGTGGAGAGCCGGGAAATCTCTAACTGAGTAATTTAAAGCAGATAAGCCTTGGGCAATTTAAAATACTCAATTGTGGTTGAACACAGAAATATTTTGTGAGACAAGGTGAATGCAATAGGAGTCTTAATGAGCCTATAAAGCACAGGCAAATCTATATTACAGCAGCAAAGTGAGGGTGAACTTCCATTACTGCAGAATAAAAAATATCCTTTAAAAAAGATAAAATTTTTAATCACATTAGGAAGTATGAGCACCATAAATAGTATTGCTAAGGAGATTTAATTTCATACATGGGCCAAAGAGAACATCAATTTGGACATACTGAAGAAAATAATTTTTGACATATAGAACAGCATCTAAATTGAATAATAATTAGAAGCTAAACATGTAAATACACTTCTGTACATAATTTGAATCATAGCAGATAATGTTATTGCTAGCCAAGGGGTGAATGAAATATCAGACAAATTTGAAGAGGTATTGAAAGCCTCTAAAAATTGTTTCAATGTCATAACTAATGAAATTCTTTAAAGGATGAGATTTAACAAAGAATGTCGCATCTAGATGAATTCAGGTATGATTTCATTCACGATATATACAGATTAGCAAATAGATGTGACCAGACTTAAAGTAAGAACCCACCAGTTATAGGCATTACAGTTGAGTCTTTATCAGATTTAGCACATTCCAAAGAAGACCTAACTCTAGGGAAAGCCATTCATGTGGTGAATGAAGCAGAGGCTTAGAAATGAAACAGCTCAATCCCAAAAGAATTAGATAAAACTTGGCACAGGGCAGCTAATGTTGTTCCACATGTCAAGAAGAGTGATAAAGGTAAACTAACAAATTATAAACTAATGAAACTAACATCAGTGGCAGGGAAACTACGAGAGAAAATTCTGAAGGAGAAGAAAGGTTCAGTCAAAAATAGTCAATATGCCTTTGTCAGACAGAGGTGATACTAAACAAATTTGTTTGAATTTTTCAAACAGGTGACCAAGTGTGTAGATGAGGGTGGTGCAGTTTTTGTAGCTTATATGGATTTCAGCAAATCCCACATGGGAGACTGATAAAGGAGTTAAAAGCACAATGGGATCCAGGGTAACTTGGCAAGTTGAATCCAAAGTTGGCTTCATGGCAGGAGACAGAGGTTGGGTGTTAGAAGGTTGCTTATGTGATTGGAGGCCGGTGTTCAGTGGCGTACCCCTTATAGTTCCCTTATAGTTTGTGATGTATACAGATGATGTAGATGAAAATGCTGGGGGCGTGATGAGTAAGGATGACATGAAGATTGGTCAGAGAAGGTTGAGGGGAAACCTGATAGAGGTGTATAAGATTATGATGGGCACAAAGAAGATTAATCGAAAGCTTGTTTCTCTTAGTTGGAGAGTCAATAACAAGGGGGCATAATTTATAGGTGAAAGGCAGGAGGTTTAGAGGAAATTGGAGGAAAACTGTTTTCTCCCAGAGGGTGGAGGGTTCTGGAATGCACTGCCAAGAAGGTAGTTGAGGCAGGTAACCTCACAACCTTTAAAACGTACTTAGTTGTCATAACATTTAAGGTTATGGGTCTAGATGGAAGGTGGGACTAGTGTAGATTAGTGTAGCTTTGGTGGTACAGACTTCATGGGTCACAGAGCTGAACTGTATGAATCTATAGTCTATGATCCTAGAAGATCATCAAATTTATTTATTTCTTAACTAAAACTACAAAGGCCACACCAGATAAGTTAATGCTTCAGGTAGGAGAGACATCATAGTCCTTGCCAATACTATGGACCAAAGAAACCTCACAACTGCAAATAGTACCCCTCTTTGAAACCACATATTGTAAGCATGTAGATCTCTTTCAGAAAATGTGACAAAACAGGACAGAGCACAAGAAAAGCAAAAGACCAAAGAAATACCTCCACTCAGAGAAAAATGAAGTAAAACAGTCTTTAGTAGAAAATAAATCTAAGGTTTTCTAAGAGAAAATCAGTTTTCCAAACCAAATATTTTGGCATGCAGACATTTCAATGGACAACTCACAAAGTTCAAGTTAGACACAAGACCTGGTGTCACGGTATTATCAGAGATCGAGCTTTGGTTAACAAAGCATTGCTTATAGCTGACAAAAGTTAAGCTATGCGGTCTAGGGTCATCGTGTTTAATATTAAATGTATGCTACAATCAATTCTCCAACTTGGTGGATACCAAATATTAGAAAACCCATGTATACTTTGCAACCAAGTATTTGTGTTCCTGTGGAGAAGAGATATATTGGCTTCAATCTCATTCAAAAGGTAGAGTTTAGACAACAAAATGTCAAGGAAAAGCTGATCGAAAATTTTGCTGGGCTCTGGTAGTTCTTTACAAAACCCAAATAAAAAGCAGAATCTTCTAAGGTTAGTTACATCAAGTCAAAAAATATTGTTACATTTTGTAAATGAGATGGAGAAAGGTGACTAGAGTGGTTTGGCTGAAATGTTTTCCACCACTGTCAAAACAAAACAGAGTTTAGATTCTGAATGGCAACAAAGTTGGAGGCAAAGTGCAAGCAAAGACGCAGCAACTGAACCAGCCACCCCACTCAAAAGGGTATTTCATGGCAGATGGACAGTGGAAGCATCAGCAACTAAACTGAATGAAATTTCTACACATTGTAATGACCATCCACTCCAAATTAAAGCCTGCCATTAGTGGCTAAGGTGATTAAGAAAGGATAAGCTCAAGAAAAATGTACAACCTCCCATTTCCCAAGGAAGAATCCCCACAACAAAAAGGGTATCATATCAAGTAACAATGAATCTTACAATTGAACAAGCAAATTGATTTCGCCAAAAATTCACTGAGAGGGAAGGAGAAAAACCAAAACACTCAAAAAGTTCACATCGCTTATTTCAGCACAGATCTACAGACAAAATGTGAAATTAATCCCACTGCCAAAAATTTAGAATGTAGTGCCAATAATACCATAGAAGACACCACTAAGAATAAATAAACAACATGCCTTTATACCATGATATTACCTAAAAAATTCACTTGCTATAGCAGGGTCTATAGTTACAAGAATAGATGTACATCAACAAAGTACTCTGCAAAAGAAATGCAAGATATTAAAGACCTTCCAGTTGAAGAGAGAAGTACAGACTTCAGACCTTCATGGAGACTGTCCAAGTCAGTGGTTTCTACCAAACAAACTAACATTCTTACTAGTCCAAAGAAAATACTTTGCGGAGAACAGTGAAACCTCCAGATTGTCTCAATTTGTAAAATCAAAAACTTGTGAGGAGATGGGGTGGAGATAAACGTAAGTATATAAACAAATGCATAACAATAATACTATGAGGGGAAAAAAGGCTTGGGTGGACATATCATAAATGAATCTGAATTGGCTAATACGTCATTCAGCGAAGTAAGTACTACCCACTGTGATGATATAATGGGCACTTGGTCAGAGTAAAGAAAGAGCTTGTAGGAGGCAGGCCTAAGGCTACTGTGCCCCTAACATTCACAGATGTACACACACACTCAGTCAGTCACTCACTCACTCACACTGTTCTGCAGAATCCCAATGGATTCCTATCTTTATCATTCAATAGGTCCATGACCAAAAACCAAGCTCTTTACATTGGCCATAAAAGCTCCATTATAAGGCACTGAAAGGATTTGTAAAGGCAGAGACTCTGATTAATGTCTCATTAAAAGGTCATACCTCCAACGGTGCAGCACCCTCGCACTGGAGCATCAGCCTTAATTGTTGTTTACCAATGGGACTTGCCCCTCTGACTCAGCAGTGACAGTGATATCTACTGAACTACAGCTGGCACATTATGCTGTAGAAGTGTTAAACTGAATTGCCAACATATGAACAATACTTACAGATATTCACCAACCACTTATTCTTTACCTAAGGTGTAGAAAGTCATACACCTCTAGAAATATACATCGAGTGATTTAAATTTTCCAGCACAATATCCCAACTTCCTAACTTCACATCAGAAGTGCAACTTCCTTAATCTTCACTATGCTTTCCAACGATGCACTAGAGAATGATGTCATTAACATTATTCGATTGCATTGTCAGTTACAGAACATATTATCTGGCCAAAACAGGTTCATCTTTGAATATCTTGATCCTTTTACCCAGCCTCTCCTCTCATCTAAGTAGCAGGCATTCCCATAGCTCACTGGCCCTTTTGGGCTTAGAGCCACCAGCAATTCAGTAAAAGGTACAACGGCAACGCAACTGTGATTAAGCTAATTTTATGAATGTGTGTGTCTTTTAGCTTTCTCAACCACTGGATAGTTCATCCATTATCTGTGAGGTAATAAAGAGTACAGGATGGAATAGATATCTTGAAAGGGAAGCTAGATAGATGTACAAGGAAGACAGGAATAGATGGATATGTTGATACAGTGAGATGCAACAGACACGTATGGTCTATAAGCATTGACATTGACTAGTTAAGTGGCCTCTTTCTGTGCTAAAGGTGCTATAATTCCATGAATCTTGAATTGTTCTGTGGATACTTTGGTATTTTGTCAAGAATACCCAAGTGAAAGGATTAATTAAAGATGTCTGGGGAAAGCTGCTGCATTTTGATATACCCAGAGCACAGGCTGACTCAATGGACAAGCTACTAAATTACAAATGATTCACAAGTGACCTGTTTTAGTAAACCAAAGCTTACCCTAGGCTAGAGGAGACTCTGCATCAGCCCTTCAACATGATTCATAAAGAGATTCAACCCTTTCTAACCTATTGTAGCAGCAAAACTGAATGCCATCAAATTGAGTAAGGGAGAGCTTCACTTAGCAGTCTGACATCATTGTTCTGTTTGCAGTGCTTACCATTTCAAAACTCCCTGTTTAAAATGGGCAAACACATCTACAAGAGCATTAACCATTACCTATTCACAATAACATCAGTTTCTCAGCTCCCAGTTATGGTGAATCCAGTGTAAATAACACTTATCGGCAGTCACCAGAGGCTGGAATTGAACCCAGGTCTCTGGTGCTGTGAGGCAGCAGTGCCAACCACTGTGCCACCCACTTTGCTGCTGTTCAATTATAATTATTGACCTAAACTTTTCTGAACCCCACTCAGCATTGTAGCATTATAGTATGCATTGACTACAGTTGTTTATTCAAGTTGAAAGGTGTTAGTGAGTCCTCTCGATCCGTGAGGGTGCTTTAGCAGTACTTTGATTATGAAGTTATGGTTTGAGCTACCAATGAGAAAAATATGGTGAAACATTTTTCATTCAGGGTAGTTTGCAACATGGAAGAGAAGTGGAGCTGTTCTTGTCCTTTGAACGTTAATAAATACTGTTAGCCTTAATATGATCTTCCTGCGATTTCTACTCTTATAACAGTTTATCCAGTAAGCAGTCTGCTGTAGCCACATTACAACTATAGTGTTTGCCAATATGGGCCTTTTTTTTTGCTTTGTCCCCATGGAAATTTTGTCTCAAGGTACAGTTCTGCGTCCTGCTTCCCATGTGCAAAGTGTAAATTCAATGTCATATATTTATTGGTATAAAGGTTATTCAGCTCAGTCAGACTGATAGGAATTCTCCTGCTCTTAACAGCGTCATCAGCCGAGCACCAGGCCTCAAACTTGTTGTCGAAACACTAATGTCATCTCTGAAGCCCATTGGGAATATTGTGGTCATCTGCTGCGCCTTCTTCATCATCTTTGGCATCCTGGGAGTACAGGTCTGTATCTTCAACCAATCACAGGCCTGAATCCTGAGGGCGGTGGCTTTGCGTATCTGAGAGTGTGATGGGGGGGGTGGAATTGTGTGTGTCTGAGGGTGGAGTTTCTATGTGATCTAGAATGAGTACTCTCTCTGCCCCAGGGTAGGGTTTCTTTGCGTTCTTGAATGGGGTCTCACTATCATGGGTGGGGTGGGGGGGGTAGCGTGGATGGCACTCTGTCTGAGTTGTGGGCTCTGTGTGTCCTAGACTGGGGGCTCTCCCAGTCCAAGGTTAGGGCTTCTGTCTATCCAGTGGTAGAGATCCTAGGGTTTTCTCCAACAAAACAACCCTGACGTACAAACTCAACCAAAATATGGGCATCATTTTTATTTCAGCTCTTCAAAGGCAAATTTTACGTCTGTGTTGGCGAAGACACAAGAAACATCACAAACAAGTCGGATTGCATCCAAGCCAACTACAAGTGGATCCGTCACAAGTACAACTTTGACAACCTGGGGCAGGTACATAGAACATAGAACATTACAGCGCAGTACAGGCCCTTCGGCCCTCGATGTTGCGCCGACCTGTGAAACCAATCTGAAGCCCATCTAACCTACACTATTCCATTATCATCCATATGTTTATCCAATGACCATTTAAATGCCCTTAAAGTTGGCGAGTCTACTATTTTTGCAGGCAGGGCATTCCACACCCTTACTACTCTCTGAGTAAAGAACCTACCTCTGACATCTATCCTATATCTATCACCCCTCAATTTAAAGCTATGTCCCCTCGTGCTAGCCATCACCATCCAAGGAAAAAGGCTCTCGCTGTCCACCCTATCTAATCCTCTGATCATCTTATATGTCTGTATTAAGTCACCTCTTAACCTTCTTCTCTCTAATGAAAACAGCCTCAAGTCCCTCAGCCTTTCCTTATAAGACCTTCCCTCCATACCAGGCAACATCCTGGTAAATCTCCTCTGCACCCTTTTCAATGCTTCCACATCCTTCCTATAATGCGGCGACCAGAACTGTACGCAATACTCCAAGTGCGGCCGCACCAGAGTTTTGTACAGCTGCAACATGACCTCATGGCTCCGAAACTCAATCCCTCTACCAATAAAACCTAACACACCGTACGCCTTCTTAACAACCCTATCAACTTGGGTGGCAATTTTCAGGGATCGATGCACATGGACACCGAGATCTCTCTGCTCATCCACACTACCAAGAATCTTACCATTAGCCCAGTACTCTGTATTCCTGTTACTCCTTCCAAAGTGAACTACCTCACACTTTTCCGCATTAAACTCCATTTGCCACCTCTCAGCCCAGCTCTGCAGCTTATCTATGTCCCTCTGTAACCTGCAACATCCTTCTGCACTATCCACAACTCCACCGACTTTAGTGTCATCCGCAAATTTACTAACCCATCCGTCTACGCCCTCATCCAGGTCATTTATAAAAATGACAAACAGCAGTGGCCCCAAAACAGATCCTTGCAGTACACCACTAGTAACTGAACTCCAGGATGAACATTTCCCATCAACCACCACCCTCTGTCTTCTTACAGCTAGCCAATTTCTGATCCAAACCGTTAAATCACCCTCAATCCCATGACTCCGTATTTTCTGCAATAGTCTACCGTGGGGAACCTTATCAAATGCTTTACTGAAATCCATATACACCACATCAACCGCTTTACCCTCATCCACCTGTTTGGTCACCTTCTCAAAGAACTCAATAAGGTTTGTGAGGCACGACCTATGCTTCACAAAACCGTGTTGACTATCCCTAATCAAATGATTCCTTTCTAGATGATTATAAATCGTATCTCTTATAATCCTTTCCAACACTTTACCCACAACCGAAGTAAGACTCACTGGTCTATAATTACCAGGGTTGTCTCTACTCCCCTTCTTGAACAAGGGGACGACATTTGCTATCCTCCAGTCTTCTGGCACTATTCCTGTAGACAATGACGACATAAAGATCAAAGCCAAAGGCTCTGCATTCTCCTCCCTAGCTTCCCAGAGAATCCTAGGATAAATCCCATCCGGCCCAGGGGACTTATCTATTTTCACGCTTTCCAGAATTGCTAACACCTCCTTCTTCTGAACCTCAATCCCATCTAGTCTAATAGCCTGTATCTCAGTATTCTCCTCGACAACATTGTCTTTTTCCTGTGTGAGTACTGACAAAAAGTATTCATTTAGCGCCTCTTCTATCTCTTTGGACTCCACGCCCAACTTCCCACTACTGTCCTTGACTGGCCCTAATCTTACTCTATTCATTCTTTTATTCCTGACATACCTATAGAAAGCTTTAGGGTTTTCCTTGATCCTACCTGCTAAAGACTTCTCATGTCCCCTCCTGGCTCTTCTTAGCTCTCTCTTTAGATCCTTCCTGGTTAACTTGTAACTCTCAAGCGCCCTAACTGAGCCTTCACGCCTCATCTTTACATAAGCCTCCTTCTTCCCCTTAACAAGAGATTCAACTTCTTTAGTAAACCATCGTTCCCTCACTCGACCACTTCCTCCCTGCCTGACAGGTACATACTTATCAAGGACACGCAGTAGCTGTTCCTTGAACAAGCTCCACATTTCAATTGTGCCCAGCCCCTGCAGTTTCCTTCTCCATCCTATGCATCCTAAATCTTGCCTAATTGCCTCATAATTGCCTTTCCCCCAGCTATAATTCTTGCCCTGCGGTATATACCTATCCCTTTCCATCGCTAAAGTAAACGTAACCGAATTGTGGTCACTATCACCAAAGTGCTCACCTACCTCCAACTCTAACACCTGGCCTGGTTCATTACCCAGAACCAAATCCAATGTGGCCTCGCCTCTTGTTGGCCTATCTACATACTGTGTCAGGAAACCCTCCTGCACACATTGGACAAAAACTGACCCATCTAAAGTACTCGAACTATAGCGTTTCCAGTCAATATTTGGAAAGTTAAAGTCCCCCATAACAACTACCCTGTTACTTTCGCTCCTATCCAGAATCATCTTTGCAATCTTTTCCTCTACATCTCTGGAACTTTTTGGAGGCCTATAGAAAACTCCCAACAGGGTGACCTCTCCTTTCCTGTTTCTAACCTCAGCCCATACTACCTCAGTAGACGAGTCCTTATCAAATGTCCTTTCTGCCACCGTAATACTGTCTTTGACTAACAATGCCACACCTCCCCTTCTTTTACCACCTTCCATGATCTTACTGAAACATCTAAACCCCAGAATCCGCAACAACCATTCCTGTCCCTGCTCTAACCATGTCTCCAAAATGGCCACAACATCAAAGTCCCAGGTACCAACCCATGCTGCAAGTTCACCCACCTAATTCCAGATGCTCCTGGCGTTAAAGTAGACACACTCCAAACCACCTTCCTGCCTGCCGGTACACTCTGCGACCTTGAAACCTTATTCATGACCTCACTACTCTCAACCTCCTGTACACTGGAGCTACAATTCAGGTTCCCATCCCCCTGCTGAATTAGTTTAAACCCTCCCAAAGAGCATTAGCAAATTTACCCCCCAGGATATTGGTACCCCTCTGGTTCAGGTGTAGACCATCCCGTTTGTAGAGGTCCCACCTACCCCAGAATGAGCCCCAATTATCCAGGTATCTGAATCCCTCCCTCCTGCACCATCCCTGTAGCCACGTGTTCAACTGCTCTCTCTCCCTATTCCTCACCTCGCTAGCACGTGGCACGGGTACAGCAGGATCTGAATGATATGTTTCACAGGCTCATTCTCCGAACTGGCCAAAGAGTTTCTGGGGCTGACAATGCCCTCACTGGGCAGGAGGCATACCTTCTGCCTTGAGTGATGGTAGGGAGCACCTGACACCCCAGGAGTGGCACGAGAGGTTGTGGTCCCAGCAGGACCCGTGAAGCTCTGACCGTTTTTTGGAGGGAAGATACTCAGTGGAGCTTTTGATGTGTAAAGACACCCCACTCCCAAAAATGGAAAGGAACAAATCTTTAAGGAAGACTTGCTGTTCAGTCCTTGTCAGTAACGTACACTGTGCATATGAGACACTAATCAGCCATATTAGAGATAGACCAGTTTATTGATATAATTGGGAGGGTTTTAATGTGTTTGCACACTATTTGCACAGTATGCTAGGTGTACAGGAGTTCTGAGATCGCCATTACATTAGCAGTCCTCATATAGTCTTTTATATACTGAAGGTGTCGGGCATGAGTCAGCTGCTAATCCCCTTCCCTCTAGGTCTGACGATTGTGGGTTCAAACCCCACTCCAGAGTCTTACACTCAGGATCCAGATTGATACTAGATTGTCCGATTGTCTGACTGATGCCACATTATTAGAGTAGCAGGGACCAGAACCCTAGGCCCCAGCTGCAAGATAATTGTGGTGTTGCTGGTCCTATATCATGCAGAGAGATGGATTTGATGGATATTTAACATAACAAACAATTCACAGGAGCAGTATTAGTACCTCAGTGTAATTCTGGAGATTTACTGTTATGGCCCATTGTCTTATTTGCTTTAACAAATGTACTGATTCCTTCAAAGTTTGGTCAGCTATAGCACTTAAATTATTTTCATCATTTAATTTAATTGCACTGTGCTACTTGTTTATTGTTTTTAGTCATTTTTTGTTTTTAGCACTTATCAGTACTAGGTGCTATTTGTTTACTTATCATGTTTTCATGAATTTCTTGTGCTTTCAACATTGCTTTACTTAACACTTTAATTCTGACAATAGATTTAGACATTCTACTTCTAATGGCCATTAGATCATTAATTGTTATTGGGAACAGCACGTTCCAAGACTGATCTTGTGAGACTCAACTAAATGACTCATACCAAACTTGATGTGCTATGTTGGAACAATGCCCTTTTCCTTATTATTAAGTCAATTTGGTATCCAATATGTTATGACATCCTTTATCTTAGGTGCTTTCAATTTAAGCAAAGAATGTTCTCAGACAGCTTTTTAGAAATTAACATCTATAACATCAATGCCTTATGATACAACATCAAAGGCTGTTCATAATGTAATCTTCGTCATTTGTCTTTAAGCACAAATGCCTCAAAACACCACAAGCTACATTGAAATGCATTGATTGAGGCAATGTGAGCTAAAGCAGCAGCCATTTTGCACCCTCAGCCACCATTTTGTACCATCAATATGTGACAGGCCCCCCAGTGAGATGATTCCCACTGGGGAAGGGGTACATTGACCAAGAAACCAGCCAAACTCTCATATTAATTAGTGCTGTAGCAGCTTTAACATTCATTTTAACTCGCCTCAGTTTAACTTTTTTATTAAAGGAAAGCCTCTCTGGCAAGCTGCAGTACTTCGTGACTGTAATGCCATGCCAGGTTAAGATTATGTGCTGAAGTCTTGATGGGGGCCTAATGCAGAAGTGAGAGCTCTCTGCCAGTGAGCCAAGATGACATATGATAAATTTGTTCAGCACAACCTGGCTTTGAGTTGGGATTATAATTTTTTACTGTTTGTTCGGAACTATCTATATTTACAAAGTTCAATTGTTTTCCTACTGCAAATATTTACCAATCAGGTCAACAACTGTCTGCATCATGTTCTGACATTTCTTTAAAATCAGAACATGAGTAGTTATTTTCTGATTCACCAGTACTAATGCTGCATGAGCCAAGTAAGATCAGGAGCAGAATTTTTGTGCTGCTAATCCTACTCCTTTAGCGTATTTCTCCTCAGTCGTTGCCAAACCTAAAACGTATGTTGTCCACATTATGAAACATTATGTAGAGCAAGTCTAAATTCTGAGCCATTCATCTGTTAGTTTTGTTCTTGCATTTAGTACACGCTGCTTTGGAAATGAAAGAATTATAAATTTCAGCATGCTCGGTGTTTATTTAGGCACTGAGAGATAGGGTTGTTTGCTGAAAGCCAATGTCAACAGTGCCATTAACCTATGCGGTCCTGGGTCTGACCACGTGATATTTATGTCTATCCAAATGAAGCTGATTAATCTTGCTGTCAGTACTCATTTCAGTGATCACCCCTGCATAACATGTGATTAATAACATGTTGACACAATCCATAAGTTTATTATCTTCTTCTAACAGGCCCTGATGTCCTTGTTTGTTCTTGCATCGAAGGATGGCTGGGTCGACATTATGTATGATGGTCTGGATGCAGTGGGAGTAGATCAACAGGTAACATCAAATCTCAGGATTGTTCTAAATGCAATCCCAATCTCGGAATAGTGTTCTCATTCTGGTTGCTTCTTGAATCATCATTTCCAGTGGTCCAGGAATCACTGTTCCCAGTGGTTCAAGATATACTGTAGCCCCATGGACAGGAATGAACCATCCCAATGGTGTAAGCATCCCCATTCATAATGCTCAAGTTATTTACATCCCAAAGAAGAGTTTTGCCATCCTTTCTTAATGGAGAGTGAAGCCACCTTCCAATTGGAAGTGACACACAATTATTGCTCAGGGTAAGTGGAGTTGGACTGGATTGGAGAACTTTGTCAGATTATTTAGCCTGAAGGTGAAAGAAAAGGAGCTGTTACATCAGTTTCAAATGAAAGAAAGTGTCCACATAACAGTAGCAACCTATAACTTCTAAAGGTGTCCCTTCTCCCTGCATATTTGGTGGTTAGTAATTCTAGAAAAAAATATGAAGCCAGTATTTAACTCCATCTTTGGGGGTGCTGTTGGGCATTGGAGATGCTGTGGGTGATCCATTCTAATTTAGGTGGTGCATTGGCTAAAGATGCACAATCAGCTCAACATGAAAATAGACGGTTGTCTCCTCTACATCAGTTCTCAAAAACTGAAAGCTGTAGGGCAGGCTCTCCAAAGGCCACTACTAGACATTATGCTCAGAAGACCTTATAAAAGGATTATAAAATCATGAGGGGCACAGATAAGGTGAATAGCCAAGGCCTTTTTTTCAAGGGTAAGGGAGTCCAAAACTAGTTGGCATAGGTTTAAGGTGAGAGGGGAAAGATTTAAAAGGAACCTGTGGGGCAACTTTTTCACACGCAAGTTGGTGCCTGTATGGAACGAGCTGCCAAAGAAAACGGTAGAGGTAAGTATAATTACAACATTTAAAAGACATTTGGACAAGTACATAGATAGGGGACAGTTTTAGAGGGATATGAGCCATAAGCAGGCAAATGGGACCAGTTCAGTTTGCAATACTTGGTCAGCATGGACGAGTTGGGCTGAAGGGTCTGTTTCTGTGCTGTATGACTCTGTAAGAACCCCAGAAGTCCAAACTGCTGACTCCAGCAATTGGAAACAGCCATGAACTGACCCATCATCCTCATGGTTCCTGTGTCTCCTGTACCATTAACTCAATAACGTTCTCTGTTCTTCCCTCATGTTTGCACCTCCTCACTATTATTGACAAGATCACTACAGGGTTAGATTGGTGAGACAATGGTAGAGAGGTAATGTCACTGGTCAATTAATTCTAGGGGCCCAGAGCATTTCTTGGAATATAGGTTCAAATCTCACCCCGGCAGTAAGTGGATTACAAATAAAAGTCAATGAATAAAAACATATATTGAAAGGTAGTCTCAGTAATGGTGACGACAAAACTATCTAACTGTCAAAGAAACCTCTTTCATTCACTCATGCCCTTTAGAGAAGGAATCTGCTGGCCTACATGTGACTCCAGACCAACAGCAATATGGTTGTCTCTTAACTGAGTTTGGGCAGTGCAGGGGCTGTTAATAATTTGTTACTGAGCCCATAGAGGCATTCAAAGTGAAGTAATATGCCGTGCGATACGCAGTTTCCCCACTTCTGTAAGTGCTGCCTCAACTTCCTTTATCATAGCTAAAGAACCAGAACAGGAATCAGTGCTGGGGGAGGCAATGGGGAGGCGATGGCCTAATGGTATTATTGCTGGACTGTTAATCCAGAGACACAGATAACGTTCTGGGACCAGGGTTCAAATTCTGCCACAGCAGATGGTGGAATTTGAATTCAATAAATATCTGGAATTAAGAATCTGATGATGACCATGAATTGATTGTCAGAAAAACCCATCTGGTTCACTAATGTCCTTTAGGGAAGGAAAGTGCCATCTGGCCTACACGTGACTCCAGACCCACAGCAGTGTGGTTGACTCTTAACTGCCCTCTGGGCAATTAAGGATGGGCAATAAATGTTGCCTAGCCAGTGACGCCCCTCATTCCGTGAATGAATAAAGGGAAAAAAAAATTATTTCAGTAGAAACTGAAATTGCTTTTGAACAGAACTGTTAAAGTTATGAATAGTTTTGAAAGAGTAAAGAGGGCAAAATGGTTTTCACTAGTTGGAGTATCAATGACCAGATAAGACAGAATTAAAGTGATAGCTAAAGGTACCTAAGGATTTCTTTTCCTACACAACAGGTCATTCATGGTCTTGGAATCCATTGCATGACAGGGTGATGGAAACAGATTCAATAGATTCAAAAAAGGAACTGGATACATAGTTGAAGGGGAAAAGAAATGTAAGGCTATGAAGGAAGACCAGAAGAGTAGGACTAATTCGATTGTACTTCAAAGAGCTGACACCAGCACAATGGGCCAAATATCCTCCTTCCGTGCTGGGCAAATCTGTGATTTTAAGAGTCTTATTAAGTTACTGTCTTCGTGTTTCCAGCCAATAATGAATTACAACCCGTGGATGTTACTGTACTTCATCTCCTTCCTGCTGATCGTGGCCTTCTTTGTGCTCAACATGTTTGTGGGCGTGGTTGTGGAGAATTTCCACAAGTGCCGGAAACACCAGGAGGTGGAGGAGGCCAAACGTCGTGAGGAGAAGCGCCTCAGACGAATGGAGAAAAAGAGACGGAGTAAGGAGAAACAGCTGGCTGGTCGGTAGTCCTTCCTGTATCTTTCTGAGTCGTGCTTGACCTTTGACACCACTCCCTCAGTTCCTGACAATTAGGATATTCCAGAGCATGCCTGTTAGGCCTCTGCATGGTCCAGAAGTAAAATCCCATTGGCTCAGTGAACAGTTGCCCTGTCATTACCTCGCTTGCATGTTTTGGCAGCAACTCCTCCAGAGGTCAAACTGTCTTTTACCCAAAGCATTCTCATGAGTGTAGTACACACTAGTGCAAAGATATTAATGGCTCCATTCTGCCATCAGATGGTTGTCTCTGCTGCACAATACTCTGCCAGCTGAAGGGCCCAATGTCTTGCACAATTGACCTGGAAGGTGTGATCACTGTTTCATTGGGTTTTGGGGTTACCACATACATCACGACTGCTTCTCAACCCTTAGCCAGGCACATTCCCGTGCAGCATTATCTTAAGGCAATATTTGTTTAGTAAAGGCAAATCTCGGAAACCAGGCAATACCCTCCTGGTTGTGGAATTTAAGGTGCATAGTCTGCCATTCAATCTGTAAAGGGGACACTCCTCAGTAGCGTGCAGTATTGTTTGTGTCTGTCTACACTGGATAAGGAGTTTGTACTGAGGCCCACTTACTGGAAGTCAGCCGCTCTTAGTCCCTTGCATGTCCTGAACCTGTGTAGCAAAGACTCTTTTACTGTGGTAGTTCAATAGATGGGATTAGCTCAGTTGGCTGGACAGTTGGTTTGCAGTGCAGAGTGATGCCAACTGCAAGCATTCAAATCCTGTACCAGCTGAGAATACCGAGAAGGTCCTGCCTTCTCAACCTCATCTCTTTCCGGTGGCATAGTGACCCTCAGGTTAAAATCATCATAAGTCATTTCTCTCTCGCTCTCTAATGATGTGGAGGTGCCAGTGTTGGACTGGGGTGGACAAGGTCAGAAATCACACGACACCAAGTTATAGTCCAGCAAATTTATTTGAAAACACAAGCTTAGGACTGAGGCTCCAAAAGCTTCTGTTTTCAAATAAACCTGTTGGACTATAACCTGGTGTCATGTGATTTCTGACTCACTCTCTAATGAGAGAGCAGGACTATGTTGACTTTATCTTCAATGTAGAACAGCGGGTTATATGGTTGGTGTAATATTGTGCTTTGTGAGGTTTCTAAAGTGTGCTAACAACCACATAACACAATATTTTTATGTAATGATCTACAAACCTTACGATGGTCAGTTTTAATCAAGTTATTTTAATCAGCACGTAGAGAAATCAGTAACTCATTAATTCATCAACTCTGCCATAGCTGATATATGTGACAATCCTTCCAGTGAACATATCTCCCATTCCATTTCTAATTCCCAACAGACTGCAGTTTTGTAAAGAACAGGTTTATAGAAATATTGTTTGACTGAAACACTCCTCCTTTACCTTCCTGTCAGCAAACATCACTCACCTACACATCCTGCAACCCACAAGCTGGTTTACTTCCACTAACGCCGCCAAATCACATCCTTTGTTGTGAATAATCCATATATCCAAATAGAGTGCCTTACATTCAGATAAAGTGCCTTTCGTTCTAACTTTGTAACTCTATTCCATAATTTGCCGCTGGTTGATGCTTGGAATTGTTTCTGCTACTTACCACATTCCTTTGCGGCTTTTCAAATTCCCATAACTGACTTTTTTTATATCTCAAATCTGAAATCCCTCTCAAGATCCCATCCAGTTGGCAAACCTTCCTCTACAACTCTAGAAAGTTTCCCCACAAAGAAGTCAGCCAAGCTCAATCCACAGTCTACATGTAATTACATCGATTGTGGCCTCTCCATTCTACCAGACCTCTTGCACGCACCTCCTAACCCTCAGCCACTTTTCAGTTCTACAAATGTACAAATATGACAGACAGGAGAAGACCTGTTTGGCCCTGCAAGCTTGCCTTATGATGACTGGACCATTTCATCCCTACTCAGGGTACCCTATGATCATCCCTCAAACCCATTCCCAACAGGTATGCAATCCCCTGGGAAAGTCAACTAGAACAGCAAAACACAACTCCAAATACAAAACACGCAGGAACAGCAGGGAACTAGGGATGCGCTGCCCCTCAGGACAGTGACACACGTGGGATATTCTGTGGCAAAACAACACACTTCCAGGCTGTGATTTTCCAATCATTAAGCAGATCTTTTATCTCTTTACGGTCGGATTGGTTGATAAAACAACTTCAGACCCCCCCATTCACAGATAACATCGAGCATCTTATACTGGACAAACAGGGTCACCTAAAACCTGGCTGCTCCAAGATTCAAATCTATAGACTCTAAGCCCAAACAAAGCCACAGACATGGCCATTTATAGTCAAGTCTGAAACTGGATTGCAGTTTTGCTTTAAGACACAGCAGAGATTATGCCAGGCACTGTAAATCCCGTGCAATGTCACGCTGCACTCCAAGATGTCAGAATGTTGAGACACTCTTATTGTCCAGGTTAACTCTGGGGTCACAAAGAACAGCTTAACTCAGCCAATAGCAGTGTGACACAGGATCAAAGCAGGATAGCACAGGGACAAGTAACGTGTGACACTAGGACAGTGAAGGGGCATAGCACGGCACTTTGATAGAGTAGGATCAGAATCATCAGTATGACCCCACAATTGTGCTTGACTGCAATTATCAGTGTTGCATGCAGATGGTACTAAGACTAGACACACGAGAAGTAAATGGAGGACAGAGGCAGAAATGGATTCTTTCATATCTTCAGTATCAAGTTCATAGTTCAGTTGTTTTTCAAGAGCCTGGTCAAAAAGTCAAGCTTTCAGAGCTAAAAACAAAAGCCTTAGATTTAGAGTTAATGTTTAGTATTTGTTCTCTTCCATCTTTGAGTACAATGACTTCCACACTGCTGTGGCACAATCAGGCTCATCCAGATTGACTAGCAGTCTTTTGCAAAACTATTTATGAACTCTATGATTGCAGACTATAGGAAGATACCAGCATTACATTGTGTCTTGTGTTCACGTGAAGTCCATCAGATTAAATGGCTTCAGATAATTGATGTTTGTGGATTAGTGATCATTGTTCCACAGCCTCATATATGGAGAAGACAAATTGTTTTGTGCCTTGTCCCTTTCCAAAGTATGTCACAGGACGAGGGAATTGAAGGACACCTTCCAATACTGAAGCAGTCGTGCTCAAGGTGGTAACTCAAGAATCCAGAGTCAAACAGTGCAAAAAAAAACAGAATTTAAAATCTATCAAAAATCCTTGAGAAATACAGATAAAGGTCACGTTCTAGATGCAACAGCTCACTATACTTCTAAATATTTAAGTAGGGCATGGAATGTCACATTTGTGACAGCTAATCTAGAGGCAACACTGCTATGTCATATATTTGTTGCAGTCAGACACAGCAAACTGCTTTTCACTGGTGATAAATTCTTTTAAAATTAACAGATTCTACCTTTTTATAAAGTGCACCATAGTCTGGCAGATATTTCTGCATTGATATTAAATTTGTTTTTGACAGCTGTTGAAGTGAGATGTAAAAAGTTCCTTGTTTTTATCAGCTATTTCCAAGAGTAGAGGTGCTTCCGCAGGGCGTGTTGTAATTTGATTTGCCTGTAAATCAAAAGTTGTCTCTTTGCTTTGCATGCCTCCTCCTCCTACTCCTCCTCCTCCTCCTCCTCCTTTCCATCTATTGTTAGTTCCTTTCTGCTGTTGTTGCTCAGCTTTCCTCCAGTCTACGTCTCTTTCCATCCTCTCCACCTTTCTGCACTTTGCTCTCTTTCCTTCACTTCTTCCACTGTTCAATGCAATTAGCAAACTTGGAGCCTGAACTTGGAGCTAATCTCTCCTTTCCCCTGAAAAACAATCTGTAGTGTGGCAACTAGAATATTTAAAAAGGAAAGCAGTGCTTTGAGATAGCTGCTTTTAAATTTGCACATCTTAAAAGTGTTCACTCAAAAAGCATGAAACTTCAAAAGAGCAAAGCTTTCAAGCTACAGGGAAAAGCATGGTAGCTATCTCAAATTAATTCAGCAGCGTTGCAGTTCTCCAACTACTCAACTAAAGGGTTATTTGTTTGACAAATATGTTCCTTGTAGATGTATTACTGGAAGAATTTACTGTGGCCAGTTCAAGCAGCACAAGCTGATGCTTAAAGATATAAGGTGCCTGTCAAGAGTCTGGCTGCATCTTCCCCTTTTATTCCAACTTCTAATGTGAAATGTCATCCTTACCTATGTGCCCCTGCTAAGCTTTCAGAGTCATTCGGCATGGAAACAGACCCTTAGGTCCAACTCGTCCATGCCAATCAGATTTCTAAATTAATCTGGTCCCATTTGCCAGCATTTGACCCATATCCCTCTAAACCTTTCCTATTCATTTACCCAATCAGATGCCCTTTAAATGTTGTAATTATACCAGCCTCCACCACTTCCTCTGGCAGCTCATTCCATACACACACCACCCTCTGCATGAAAAAGTTGCCCCTCAGGTCCCTTTTAAATCATTCCCCATCTATACGATCTAGTTTTGGACTCTCCTACCATGGGGAAAATTCATCCAATCCATGCCCCACAGGATTTTATAAACTTCTATAAGGTTGCCCCTTAGCCTCTGACACTCCAGGGAAAACAGCCCAATACTATTGAGCCTCTCCTTATAGCTCAAACCCAAGTAACATCCTTGTAAATATTTTCTGAACCCTTTCAAGTTTCACAACATCCTTCCTATAGCAGGGAGACAAGAATTAAATGCAGAATTCTAAACAGAGCCTAACCAATGTCCTGTACAGCCATCACATGACATCCCAACTCTCATACTCAATGCACTGACCAATAAAGGCAAGCGTAGCAAATGCCTCCTTCACTAACCTGTCTAACTGCAACTCCACTTTCGAGGTCCATTCAGTACACTGCACAAATCCAGTCAAATAGTCAGGTGAGCCAAACTGTTAAAAGGCTAGTCATTGTCTGGCTGCCCCTGGCTATTTGCAAGTCCCAGTGTTGACAGTCCCTTCAAAAAGGAGGAAAGTCACAGACTTTGCACTGAATCAGTCCTGAATATGCAGCTTGCCAGAGTATCTAAGGGGAGAAGTTATCTAAGGGCAGGTCCACAGTTAATTTGAGGCCCTTAATGAGCACCAAGCAGAGAACACGACCAGTAGATCTAAGCAGGGGATTGCTTCTGGGCTCCTAGGGGGTTGGGTAGAAACGGTGCCCCTCATTCAATTTCAACCTGGTGCCTGATGAAAGGACACAGCATTGGGAGCCAAAAACCTGGCCCATGCTGCCAAAACCTCTGTCTGGGAGACAGGAATGCTGCCCACTGCTCCATAAAGTCCCCTTGATCAAAGCCAGCCCCAGCAAATGAAATACATGTAAAGCAAACTGGCAGAAGGATTAGCGAGGAGCTGAGGAGAGCAATGCTCTCACCCAGAGGGTTTTGGGATCTGAAACACACTGCCTGACAAGATGATAGGGGTACACCTTTGAAGAAATACATGGGCATGGAATTAGGTTACGAAAGATAGGCCTTTGATCACCTGAGGATGGCCGATAGAATCCAGATGGCCTTTGAAGCAATAATGGGTCACTATTTCACCCCACAGTCTGTATGGCCCTGATGGTACCCAGCTTCTTGGAGGAACTGACCCTCGATCAGGTGCTATCTGACCTCACGTTTTAGCTGATAATCTGCTGTCCTCCAGCTGGGATGTAAGCAGTCCCATTGCAGAGATTTCCCTCCTGCCTGCTCCCTACCATGATGCTGCAGACAAACATTCAAATCAGGAGTAGGATGGGCTGAACGGCCTACTCAAGTCTGCTCTGACATCCAATAAGATCTTGTCTGATTTGTTTGTAAACTCAAATCTACATTTCTGCCTATCCCTGATAAGCTTTGAATGGATCAACTGTTAATTTTATCCTCCAAACCACAGCCAAGCTGCAAGAATTTGATACACATTTGCCAGAGGAGAGCAGCCTCTTATAAAATATATTGTGGTGACTGGTTGATGCATTGTCAAATTCACCATTTAAATAGAAGTGTCTCCTAGAGATTATTATTAAATAACTAAATATAGTACAGGTTTAGTGAAGTGTAGGCAGCCTTCTTTGCTTCTCTACATGTCTATATTATCACTGCTCTTGCGACTTTTCCAGAATCTCTCTTCTCCTGTTCTTTTCTTGTGTCAGCATTGAAATTTCATATTTAACTGTAACACATTCCAGAGAGAGCCTGCCAGCGTGTTTTAGTTCTGAATCACTTGGGAACAGTGAGTGATTTTACAGAAAAAATTAAGTCAGATTTATGTTGGTCTTTTTGCTGAGCTGTTTATCTGCTTCTATGTATCGTCATAAACGCCCTGTCCTTGAATTTGTTGGCCGCTCTTGAGCACAGTCAGAGCCAGTGGGCTCACACAGCATGTGGGAAACGGTGCTGGTCTGTCACTGAGCACCTAAGAGGAGGCAATGGTCTAGTAGTATTATCGCTGGACTGTTAATCCAGAGACAGGTAATGTTCTGGGGGCAGCTAATGTTCTGAGTTCAAATCCCACCATGGTTGATGGAATTTGAATTCAATAAAAATCTGGAATTAAGAAGCTAATGATGACCATATATCCATTGTCAAGGAAAAACCCACCTGGTTCACTAACACCTTCAGGGAAGGAATCTGCCATCCTTACCTGGTCTGGACTACATGTGACTCCAGACTCATAGCAATGTGGGTGACACTTAACTGCCCTTTGGGCAAGTAGGGATGGGTAATAAATGCCAGCCCAGCCAGTGATGCCTCATCCCATGAATGAATGAAGAAAAAGCCTTGAGTGAGAGAGTCCACCCAAGCTGCCCACATCGGAACCCATTTTAAAACGGTTGGGAAATCACTCTCTACATGCTTTGGATGTCTAGGGTAATGTGGACATTGCAAGCTGTCCACAAAGACAGCAGAGAGTTCCACCCTTCATCAGCTGGAGGCTGGAGTTACATGGAAAGGTGACAAGCTTTCGCAAGCATTGAACTTCCAGCTGACAAAAAGAGAAGGGGAACTTTGGCCTTGCTGTCAAGGAGCCAGCCATACAGTCCACAGGGATGGATTGAGCAAAGGGTAGGTACTTATACTCAATGACAGGGACAGCCCAGACTGTTAAAAACTCCATCTCCCAACATACATACCAGAATTGTCACTGGAATCTAGTGTACTCTCACTTAGATCACGTCTAAAAACATTTACAGCCAAGGAAGTGATTTGTGATTGTAGTCACTGCTGTAACACAGCAGAACACAACAACTAGTTTACACCCATCAACATGATAATGACCACATCATCTGCTGTAGTGATGTTGGTTGAGTGCCACATACTGACCAAAGCATCAGTACCAACTGCCATGCTCCTCTTCGGAATTGTACCATGGATCTTTTGTGTCATCTCAGGTGGTAGACAAGGCTTCATATCAATGTCACTTCCAAAAGTCAACTTTCGACAGTATAGCATTCACTTGGAAATAAACTGGGCTGCTAGGTCTAGATTTTGTGCGCAGGTCCCTGGAGTTGGATTTGAACACACGACCTTCTGATTCAGTGTTGAGAATTGGGCTGAGTTACTTGGGGAGCGGTCCTTTGCAGCACAGTCAAGCACATTTTGGAAAAAGATACAAACATAAGCTCTGTGATAGTCACCATATGCAAGACCTTTACAAATACACAGGAATAGCTGCAAAGTTTATTTGAAGTTAGCATGGGAGTTGAACCACAGTAAAAGAGGAAACCTAGTTGCCAATGTAGACCCTGAACACTAATCCTAAAAATACCTCAGAAATAGATCAGAACAGATAGTCTTGAATCCACATAAGTCTGACTTAACTTTTTTTAAATGTAAAACCGACTGTAACATCTAAGTCTCAGGATCAGAAACTCTTCTCCTAGATGTTCAAGTGTAGGTGGAGTTGTTCCTTGCATTGACGGTGAAACTGAACAGCATAATTGGCTCAAGGAATAAGTTGTGTTCATCAAATAAAAGACAGCTGCCAAATTAGATTGACAATATAATAAAACAAATGAGAGAAAATTATTTTGCCTACACTCGCAACTGTGCCATTATCCTCCTGAACCCTAACAGTTTTGTAATATGGTGATTACTATCCTGGACTAATAATGTAGACAATGAGTTTATAGTACCACGATAGGGGTTTGGTAATGATGAATTATAGTACAATTTAAAATGATTCAATAGTGTTCTTTAGGGAAGGAAATCTGCCATCCTTGCCTGGGCTGATCTAAGTGAGATTCCAGTTGTATCAAAATTCAGTCTAAAAGTGGTTTTCCCATCATAAGAAGCCATCATCTTCTCCTCAGGGTAACTAGGGGTGATAATAAAGGCTGGACTTTCTGAACAGTGATCATCCTGAGAATTGATGTAAACAAGCCAGCTTAACCCATATCCACCGATGGAGTGCATCAGTTCTTGATCCACCAGGAGATTTGTGCCAGACTAGCTTTGTCCCCATTTAATTTCCTTATCCAGCCCCATTCCCCACCACCACACTGGTGTGTGTCTAGCAAGTCTGCCAAAATTGGGACATAGCTGATGGAGAAAATACAAATATCAATAGGAACTGAATCTGGACTCTGAATTTTCCAGCCCAATCTGATATGGAGGAGTCACTAGTGCTATGGACCAGACCAAACCCTCTCAAAATATATTAAACTAGACTAGACCCTAACTTTTTCTTAAAACAAAAGAACTGGCTCAATTGTAACTACTGAAATGCTTAACTAATAAATGACTGTTCCAATGTAGTAACATCCCATAAATACACTTTTGGCAAAGGTAAAATAGATTGTCTCACATGTAATTCCAGCAGCAGGAACAGATTTTAGTTGCAGCAGAGAGAGGAATAAGAAATTCCATATCCAGCTCCAAGACCCCGGTACAGCAGAAAGCTGAAACCAAAAATCCTGGTTCTGTGGAAGCTTGATGGCACCCATTAAGGCTTCTTCTATTGTTCCAACTTTTAAAAAAAACCTAAGGCCTCAAAAGCTGTTTACTTTACTAGCTATAAGCAGATGGCTCAGCACCTCTGTCTCAACGTTTCTGCATAAAAGACCAGGACAAAATATACCTCTTACAGCCATAATATCATCACACTAGTTAGACCAAATACTTATTAATGTTTCAGATTCTTTACTACATGTAATTTGAATTGATCATTGAATGCTCTCTAATTTAGCCAATTGTTTACGTACAGTCCCTGTGCAAATTGCTTACAAATACAAATATCAACATGGAATCTTTTAAAAATGTTGCATGATGAAAGACCATTTCTATCCGAGAGTTTATGCAGTCACCTTCCGTATTCAATTTACTAATCTCGTGATGCTATGAAATTTCTCCCTAATTCCCCAGGTCATCAAATAAAATCTCAAGGATATTGATCCAATATTGCAATATGTACTATTCAACCTTGATCAGCTGTATTCTTTAAAAAACAGGATTGTGGTAGTCTATAAAGTAACTGGGTGTTCCACTGTTGTTATTGATTGAAACATCAGTCAGCAAAATAATCAATTCCCACTTTGACTGCCCATTATAATTAGAATCTGAGAGGTCATGTTTACAAACAGCTTCCAATGGCCTGTTTAAATTTAAGAACATTTTAAAAAGCGCAGAAATGAAACATAATTTGATGTATTGAGGCTGCTCTTTCCAAACTCTATGTACAATCTGCCCCGCCAGCTGTGCACATTTACCTTCCTGAGGAAAACTGTGCATAATTCCATCCCTGCAACCAAAAATGGTTAAGATGAACACTAAATAAAAACTTACTCATTTTCATGCCTTGTGATTTACCACTGACCTGCACGATTTTCCCAGGTAATACTTTACTTCCTTAAGTTTCAACCTAAATGCAGCCTTTCAAATTTGTGATGCAGATCATTATGATCTCAAATACGATGTGAAATAATCAATGCCCTTAATTGCACACAGACAGACAGAAAGCTCCAGGAAAGGAATGACCTGCACTTAACTGATGCCATATCAATAAGATTACATTTTGGGTAACGTAAGATTTTGGGTAAGATTACGTACAAAGCCAGTGTCTGAAAGTACCAAAATTAATTGTTTAGTATAATCTGAAGAGTCCCTACCAAATTCAACTATATTCTGACCTGACAAGTGTCAGGTGAGAATATTCAATTCGTTACTACTCTAATCTTCAGGTTGAGATTTTTCCAACTAACACCGATTAGCCGAAACAGATGAGAAAATCAGAACTGGTGCACTTAGTCTATTGGTATGCAATTGCAATAGGAGTGCTATCTGCTGCTCCTGTGGCAATATGTCTTTTTCTTCTTGTGTCAGGTAATATGAAGATTGATAATAGACTTTGATAACAGTGTTCTACATGAAGATGATGCTCATTTCTCAAAAGCACTCAACTGGCAAAATCATGTTCAAACTGGTTCCTGTTCAATGACATCCCGGTGTGAGTAGGGAATAAGATTTCACAAACCCACTGTTAAATGTTAATGAAATGAAATAGTGCAATAAAAAAGCTTTCTTATAAATTAAGAGATAGGTGTGGATTTTATCCAACAAAGATTTAAATAAATATTAACTTTAAATGAGTGATAAATCTAATAAGGCAGCTGTCTGATTGCTAGATACATTGCTTCTCAATCATTGGCTGATATGGCAAATTATTATTTTGTTAGAAAATTGAATGTTAATTTCACCTTCGAACTGACTTTGTTTCCTGTTCCCTTCACAACAAAAAATGCTTGGCAGTCTTAGGAATGTCATCTCAAATCTAAATAAAAGCTCTCTGTGTAACAGTTCTGATTTTCTCATCCGTTGCGGCAAATCAGTGTTAGTTGGAAAAGTCTCAACCTGAAGAGTAGAGCAGTAATTAATTGAATATTCTCAGTTCATTTGTGAAATCAGGTCCAAAACTCTTTTTCTCAAGTCATTATGAGGGTTTTCCTTGGTATGTTGAGATGTGCATACTTCTGCCAACAGTTCTAGAAGCAAATGAAACATAATCAAAAGACAGACTAGCCCGATTCTCTTTGTCAAGAGGGCTGTGCCAGGGGTAGTTATTAGAAACGTGATAGTTCGAAAGGTGATGGTTCAAAAGGTGATGCTGCATCTCGATGGAGTCACCTCCTAAGGCACTAGACAGTGACCTTCCTGTGTCTCCAGTGAGACACTTCAGTTTTGAACCTTCAAGTTCAGATATCATAGCAAAAGAAAAGGTCACCATTTTGAGGGTTTAAAAGCATCTCTTTGACAATCCTCTCTCATTTGCAAAGATATGCATCAACTCTCATTTTGCTCACCTTTGTGTGATGTTAATGTGTCAGCTGAGCTTTTCCAGCTCTTGTCAATGTCCCTACCAATGTCGGTTTGCCAGATTACATTTTCCCTGGATAGAAGTCGGAGCAGAATTGCACAGGCAGTTTGTGGAGGGGGCCTCCATCTCTTCCCTATAATTTCAGCAGGAATCAGGAGGTGCCTGTTCATGCCATTTCTCCAGTAAGATTGGCAGCCACCACGGTGTTTTTGTTTATTGTTAGTGAGGGCTCCCTTAACATTAACTCGCTGGTAAATCTGCTTCTCTAACTAACAGGTTAACTAGGTTGACGCTATATAAAGTTGAGCCCTGTGCTATCGAGCAGCATGCATGTGGTGTTGCATTGCTGCTAACAAATGACAAAGCTTCACCTTTGGAGTAAACACAAATAAACATGTACATCATTAGTCACAGAACAGATTGCTGCAGCCACGCAGAGGTTTGTCTTTATTCAGCAAGGTATGGTTCAACTGGCATAAAACAATTGAACTTATTAACATCATTACTATACCTTAAACTCCCTGCCTTGGAGTAATCCAATGCCAGTTGAATCTTAAAACTCTCCTTGAGATTAGAACAGATCAAAAGAGTAAAAAGAAAGTTTGCCATACATAGGCACAAATAAACACAAGGTTCTGCTTGGAAAATGTTTGTAAGAATCCAATGATTTTGGTTCCAGTTGCTGTTGATAGTCTTATTGACAACACTGATGCTGCTGCATAATTGTAATTTAAAAATTAACCCTAAAAAATGTCATTAGTAGTGCAAAAATTCTGCATCTAAGTAGAGTACTACACTGAGAAAGGCATCAAGCGGAGTTTGCAGTCAACTTAAATCACCTTTGTATTTGTTAAGCCTGAACAGTCATACTGAGCTAGAAAACCTGTCATTATAAGGTAAATTCCAATGGGATACAATCCCCCAATTGGCTGGTAACACAACTGGAATACTATCTGATTGGTTAAAAATTACAAGGCTCCTATAATTTATCTCCATTTGTTCATTCCAAAGATTCCCACTCTTCAAATGCAGACTCAGAAAGACCACTGTGGTTTGTCTCCATGTGTGTTTGTCAGGTTCTTTTTTAATTATTTAATACTGTCTGTGTGAAATATGTGTTTGTACTGACTCCTCATAGTTTGTTCGACTGTCTGTTGTGTCGCAATGTTTTAGTATTCCCTTTGCCAATATCTACTAATGATTTTTGAAACTAGGGAATATCAGTAAGGACACTAACACACTTTGTTGTTATCAATGCAGATGTCTCTTTCCCCAAAGCCTTCAGAGCATTACATGTTGAACAAGTCAAAACTTGACCCATACAGCACAAATTACATTGACACAAAAATCCTGATATCTACAGTGTGTTTTTTACATTTTATAAAAATTGAGATTTTCTTCCCTTAGACATTGGCAAAAGCACATCCATTATAGGTAATGAAAGAAAATCTGCTTTATTTTGGGGAAAGTTTTTTGGTTTTGAGAAAATAATGGTAAAAATATAGGCACCTAGAAAAAGGCACCTACACAGATCTGTAAGGTAAGAAATGAGAAAAGAGGCAGTCAAAAAACAGCTAACATTCAGCACTCTTACTGCCCGGCTGAATGATAATGGGCTGCGATTGAGTTTTGTGTTTTGTTTAAAACCATATTCTGAAGCATTCTGAAGTCTAGGCTTTATCAATTACTATCAGATCAAGGACCTACAAAACACAAAACCAGCACTCTAAACATGTAGTCAAGGAGTTCCACACCTAAACAACAAATTGCCTTTATCTTTATACTTTTGACAAAGAAGACGCTTACATACACACACACATCACACTCTCAAAATCTTAAGGTAATAAGAATTTACGACCGTAAGGATTACTTGTGAGGTTTAGAGTCTCCGTCATGACATGTTATGGGGTGCAATGTTGCTGAAGGACGTTTTTGGTTGAAAAAGACATTCTGCTCATGTGTCACTGCAAAAAACTGTAAAATTAGCCTTAACCTTAAACTACTCTGTTCCCTCTTACTTGCAGCCTACCTGGTTGTTCACATACACACACAATAAGCAGACTCAAATGACCTGTCTCTATTTTGAAGATGTACCTGAACACAAATTGGGAATCCAAGCATTCAAGCCTATGAAGTACAGAAATTTGAAATTTTTTCACCTTTGAGTTGAGCCTAAGAAAACATTGTAGAGAGTTCGGTCACATCCATAACCCCCATGACATCACCCCATCAACCCCCTCTACCATCAGCAAGCAGGATTCCATGAATTCTCAAGGAGTCAATGATGTACCAGCACTCTCTGTTTTTACAACAGATGTTCCTGTTCATCAAGTAACTAGAGGTGCATTCTCCCACCATTTAAGAAGCAGTGAGTTATATCCCTGGTTTAACAATACACTGCTTCACACTAAATTCACAATTTAACATTACGTGCTGATGGCTATAGAGGGGGAATGTAGAAGAATCCTCTACCTCTTTTCCTGTGTTCAGAATATCAAGCCAAACTTCCTACTTTTGTTGTCTAATGGCTGGATTTACAGCTTGATTGTGTCCAACATTTATGTTATGATCAACTGTGCAATTTTCATTTGCTAATTTGTTTCCTGTTCCCCACATATGTTCTAGGCCACGTGCTTTAACATTTGATTATCTGTTAGGTTTGGTGTCAGTCAGTCTAATCCAGTCCAATCCGAGTTTTGAGGACATCGATGTGGTCCCCCTGATTCTGATCCCAACTCTCTGTTCTTTGTAGTATCTTTTGTTGGCTGTGCCAGCGTGTGTATTCTGATGTGTGACAAAGGCCACAGAAATTGTCTGTATTTCCCAAGACTGAACTGTTTTCTGTTTTAACTGCGGGACAAACAATAAGGAGTCATGGACTACTATCAAAAACTTTTCGTGAATTTCAAACAGAGAATGATCTCATTGAACATATTTCAATTTCATTTGGATGGTTCTGTTTTATTGCACTGAACAGCAGAATGTCTCCTAGCGACAAAGTGACTGTGTAGATATTTTTAATCAAGCCGTTCAAAGGTGTTATGGCACACCCCTGGAGCAGGTAAGACTTGCCCTGTGCTGTGCTTTCACCTCTGAGACCATTGCACCCTGAAACCAGCATGGGTGAATAGGATAGAAATCTCCTCCTTTTCTGGGCTGTTACAATTCAACATAATTGGGTCATCTTTGCCCAGTACCTCCTAACAAGTGCAGGAGCACTGTACAAAGTTGCCCGCATTTGATGCTGTCGATCAAATAGGCTCAAGGAGTGAACAGTACAGAGCTGGCTTCTGAGATCCGTGCAGTTTAACATGGGCCTCCAAGTTGCACTCAAACAAGTAATGCCAAGAAAACGGCCTGAAAAACATTTTAAAACATTTCTACTTAATATGTCAATTCCTGACTTGAAACTAAATTGCCATTATTTCAGCACCATTGAATCAAAATCCTGGAACTGCTTTCCTAACGATGCTGTGGGTGGTCTTTCACCACTTAGCCTGCAGGATTTAAGAAAGCAGCTTGCCATCACCTTTTTAAGGACAACTGGGGATAGCAATAAATGCTGGCCCAGCAACTGATGCCTACATCCCATGACTGAATAAATAAATAAGAAAAAGATTTCATAGCAGTTGGAATGAATATTGTTTTGTATTTCCTTTTTTGACTCCTTTTTTCACCTCTTCTGGAATAAAAAGCATCATTTGAACTAACAATAATAGCATTTTTCTATTGATTGAATGCTGATGTGATACTTGCAAAATGGTCTGCCAGAAGTACCTTGACCATTTTCTTCTCAAATATTATGAGGTATAACGCAGGCCATCAACTTCTTCGCTATATAGTATTGGCTCTTAAAAGGGAAACTAAAATGGAGATGAAAGTAAGAATAGTTGGGCGTGGACTTCCACTAAGGGGGTGACATTAGTGAACAATAACTAAGTTGGCAGCCATATTACACCATGCATCCTATTCAAATTTCTAAAGCTAGTTGTTTATTCAATATAAAAACCTAAAAAACTGCAGATGCTGCAAATCAGGAACAAAAAAAAAGTTGCTGGAAAAGCTCAGCAGGTCTGGCAGCATCTGTGAAGGAAAAAAGTTAATGTTTCGTGTCCGGTGACCTTCTGAGGAAGGGTCACCAGACCCGAAACGTTAACTCTTTTCCTTCACAGATGCTGCCAGACTCATTGTTTATTCAACAACCCGTTGTTAACATAGTCTCCTTCTCCCATTACCAAGGCCTAATCCAAAGTCTTCCCCTGATGCACTGAATCATAGAAATATATAGCACAGAAACAGGCTATTTGGCCTGTCGTGCATCTTCTAGCACTTTGACCATTGTGCTTAGCGCTACATCCTCACTTCTGTTCCATTCGTAACCTTGCACATCCTGCATCCGCAAAAAATTGTTTAAGCCTCTTGCAATTATTTGTGGAATCGGCTTCCACCAACTTTTCAGATCCAGATCTGACAAATCTCTGACAGATAAGATTTCTCCTCATCTCCCCTCTCGATCATTTGTCAATCATATTAAATCTATGACCTCTGTGTTATTGACCCACTCACCAGGGGACAATTTTCTTTATCTAATTTATTGTCACCCCTGGAACCCTTTGTTAGGTCACTTCTTGACAAACAGTTCGAACTTTTCTCCTTAAAGGAATGCCTTTGTCCCTGGTAACAACCCAGTGAACCTTCCTCTGTGCTCAAAGGCATCTCACCTGAAGCTCAGTGCCAGAACTGTCCAGGTTACTCCAGTGGAGGACTGACCAGTAATTTTTAAATTCCCATTTGATCTTTTCACTTTTATTTCTACAAATTGCCAGAAGGTAATTACGTGAGTAAAATATAAAGAAGCCAATCTTAGTCCGTCCACACTCCAAAATGAATGCTTTTGATCCTGTGTTCGATCTAAAATGGATCCATGCCTCCTTATTAAAGACTGTCCATGAAGATTGTCTTATAATAATCTAAGCTTTACCGACTGCATGAAGATATATTCTACTGTTAATTGCCGAAAGAAAAGTTGCTATTAATGATATATTCAGCTGCATGATCAACATGTTAGATTTTCAAAATGTTACATTGGATTGGTAAATTTTACAAGTTATTTCTCGTTAGCCAATCACTGTATGAATTATAAAGGAAAAAGATCGACAACCTGAAAGCACTAATTATAAACTCTCGGTGTGACTGAAGGGACTGTTCAGTTGATCAAAGCACATTGTACAGAAAGATTTGAAGGGTAGACAAGTTTTAATGATCAGATATAATGGAACTGCTTGGGTAAAACTATGGTCTGGTTGTTTATTTCGCTGATCTTGTTCCCTTTAATTTGCTTAATTTCCCTCATTTATTGCTATTTTGCTCTCCTTAGAACCAACCATTCTCTTTCAAGTTGAAAGGGGTGACATAAAGGTGTGGAACAGTCCACCTCAAAGCACTGGTTTTCTATTCCCATGGAAACCATTGGGTAGTAGCAAGGTGCCATTGTAAAATGTTTGCCGCCTCATTGATTAGCAAAATGTATTAAGTCTGCCATGCATTGACTGCCTAATACCAATATAGTCCTCTTTTTAACTCTAATACATGCAGGATAGCAAAAATTATATCACTCCATCATGGATGCCTTCTGTCCATCACAATAGCCTACATTGTTTCCCACCCTGCCAATCACTGTGGAAAGTTTCAAGTTAATGTAGTACAGTTGAAAGAGATCATATAAATTCCATGACAATTATAGAAATTTACAGCCAAGTAAGGTGCCTTTCAGATCTTTGAGTCCATGCTGACAAAAGCTAGCCTATTCCCAGTGTTCGGCTCTGAGGGCTTCAGCCTAATGGCTCACAATGTAACCAAAGCCCTTTTTAATTGTTGCGAGGATTTTTGTGTCTACGACACTGCCATTACAGCACATGCCAACTCCTCACCAGCCTTCAGGTGGAAACATTTCCCTTCAAGTCCCCTCTTTCAAGTAATGCCCAATGGTTATACACTTCTCAACAAAGGGGAAAAGAGTAATTCTACCTACTATCCCTAGAGCACTCATAATTTTCTGCACTTTAATCAGATCCCCATCAGGTCCTCAGTTCCAAAGAAAGCAACCCCAGCCCTAAGCAATCTTACACATGGCTAAAATTCTCCAGTCCAGACATCATTCGATATTCTGACATTGGCATTTGATCCAAATAAATTCTCGGTTGTAGTGTTAAATCGGCAATAGTATCTTTCAATATTATTATTCTTCTAGGAATAACATTACAAATTAATTAAATTTGGGTCTGGTTTGTTGCACACACAGAACTGTATTTCTCCAAGGACTCAATTTGGAAATACCTCAAATATTTTAAGACAACCGAGAAAAGAATTCCTTTTAAAATCTAAATATTTAAGGAATGGTGATTTGACATGTGCCAAAATCTGTCAATAGTTTAAAATAACTCCAGCCTCCATTTATAAAGTGTCCTCGATGCAACAAACATCCCAAAGCACCTCAGTGGAACTGTATCGAGCAATTTTGATGACAAATCTCATAAGGGGGTTATTAAATAGATAACCAATACCTGTGTTTCAAGGGGTGTCATAAAGAGCCACAGAGAGATGGAGAGGCACAAATGTTTAGGACTTTGACAGATGAAGACCGAGTCCCCACGGTGTAGTAATTTAAAAGTGGGGACATGCAAGAGGCCAGAAATGCAGATGGGCCGAGAACATGATGGGTTGTAGTGCTGGATAGGTTGGAGGCCCAGGACAGAGTAAGGCCATGGAGTTATTTGAAAATAAGGAGGAGAATTTTAGCGATCACAGGCCAGCAAACGCTGGGCTGGTAGTTGATTAGGTCTTGTTGCTAGTTAAAAAATGGCAGCAGAGTTTCGGATGACATCATGGCCATGTGGAGGGTGGAAGATGGCAACCTACCCAGGAGATCATTGGACCATTTAAGCCTGGTGGTAACAAAGACATGGTGAAGGGTTTCAGCTGGAGACTTGGTGAGGGAGGGCTGGAGTCAAGTGAGGTTATAGAGATGAAAATAAGAGGTCTCGGTAATGGAGCAGATATGTGGCTTGGAAGCTCACCTCCACATCATACGTGGCACAAAACCTGTGAACAATCTGTTTCAGCCTCAGACAGTTGCATGGAGAGAGATGCACTTGTTGGCTAGTGAATAAAATTTGTGGAGTGATGACATTGCTCTTATCATAGAGTCAGCGTCATGCAGCATGGAAACAGGCCCTTTGGTCCAACCAGTCTATGCTGACCATGTTCCCAAACTAAACTAGTCCCACCTGCCTGGGCTTAGCCCATATTCCCTCCAAACCTTTCCTATTCATGTACTTCTCCAAACGTCTTTTAAGTGTTGTAACTGTAACTGCATCTACCACTTCTTCTGGCATTCATTCCACACACGAACCACTATGTAAAAAAAGTTGCCCCTCATATCCCTTTTAAATCTTTCTCCTCTCATCTTAAAAATATGCCCCCTAGTTTTAAATTCACCCACCCTAGGGAAAAGATCTTTGTTATCACCTTATCTATGCCCCTCATGATTTTATAAACCTCTATACGGTCAGCCCTTGACCTCCTACGCTCCAGTGGAAAAAGTCCTGGCCTATCCCACCTCTCCTTAGAACTCATCTCCGCCAACATCCTGATAAATCTTTTCTGAACACTCTTCAATTTAAATCCTTCATATATCTTTAATATCCTTCCTATAGCAGGGTGATCAGAACTGGACACAGTACTCCAGAAAAGGCCTCACCAGTGTCCTGTACATTCTCAATATAATGTCTGAATTCCTATATTCAAAAGTCTGAGCAATGAAGGCAAGCATGCTAAACGCCTTCATAACCACCTTATCTACCCATGATTCAAATTTCAAATCATGTAACTGAACCCCTAGTTCTCTCTGTTCTACAACACTATCCAGGGCCTACCATTAATTTTATAATTCCTGCCCTTGCTTGTCAGGTTAAAACACCACTAGTCATCTGTCTCTAATGAAAGAGCACCCCTACGGTCTGGTTGGATCATGGCAACATTACCTTTCACTTTACTGACCAGAGTCAAGTTGGAAGAACTCAGATAGCCAGGCTCTCGAAGAGATGACTTGGGGTTCGACCCCATTCTCATTTGATATTATCAGTTGGGAATAAGGCACTCCCTTTTTTTTCTGGTATCAACCACATTATCTTAGCAAGGGGTGTGGATGCTTGACTTGGTGATGATTGAGAGAGTTTGGGGATGGGGAAATGTAACCTCCCATTGCTGACAGTTCCTGCAGTGGGCCAGCATTAATGGTTTTGAGAGACAAGTCATACGCTATGCCCTCCCTCTCTGCTGACTAAGGAAAACATTGAAGGTATTAGAACAGCCGATAAGCCTCTTCAGCTGATTCCATCACTTATTAAATCACAACAGATTGCAACTTAGATGCATCTGTTGTAGTTCGGGGTCATCTACCTTGGAAGGAGAAATAAGCAGGGAGGCAAGTTCAAATAATTGATATTTATTGTAGGTATAGAAGCAAAATAGTGGTAAGATAGTAAGGCAATACATTTTCATTATTACTTCAGAAGGCTATTTGTTGACAATGCATTTTTTGGAGTTACCTTTTCTGTATATTGTGCTGGTGATTGTATTGAGCAGTCCCTTGTAAAACATTGAATCATAGTGCTGCTGCTTAAAGTGTTGAGAGTTTCACAAAGCTAACAAGCTAGAGTCAAGTCTCTTGTGAGACTAATTATACCTGCACATTACTCATGATTACCACTTCAGAGTTTCAGTGTCAAAAGAACAATCCTGTCAACATTGGTGCTTTAACGAGAATTTTGCATATTTATTTTAAGAGAAATGGAGCTAATCAGTTAAATAATATATACAAATAGAAGAATTTATTTAATAAAATATGTGACTTGTGCTAAGTAATTGAGGAACATAAAAGCAAAGGTGCCCAAACTAAAATGCATAGTTTTCGACCCATTAGTGTAAAGCTCCCTCATATTTTTGTCCTATTTAATCATGGGTGGCTTGCACTATAATTTTCTGAAAACCATGATTAAAAGAATACTCAAATGACATGATTTCTAACAGTTTAGATTAGAAATTCTTAGTTACTGATAAGCCCAAGCAAACTAAGAAATCAATATGCCCTCTGGTTTCAAGGTGTGGTTGACTAAAATATTGAATCATCTATTTACGAATAGACCCCAATTTTTTTGAAAGCTAAGGTAGTGAGACAAGACACTCTAAGTTCAGGAGACTTTTACACCACTGGGTCATTGCAATGCATGCAAGGAGCTAAACCTCCTAGAACACACGTAACAGTGATCTTAACAAAAGATCTTGATGAATACCTGTGATCTCAAACTGATGTACTTTTCAGACCTGACCTGCAATGGATGGATTCCTATCTTTTTTTTTGCTGGCTGCTTTCGACACTGAATATATCTGGAGTTATCCTGGCAGGAAATGAGCTCTATAATGCATGGAAAAAATAACAACTCGCAGAAAATGACATTGTTTTAAAACCTAAATTTTTTTTGTTTAATGTCTTGCCTCCATTTAGAAGCACAGTGTAAACCTTATTACTCTGACTATTCCCCTGCTCGGCTTCTCATCCACAAAATGTGCACAAGCCATTATTTGGATTTGTTCATCACTGTAGTGATTGGGCTGAATGTAATCACCATGGCAATGGAACATTATCAGCAACCAAAGGTAAGAATGATTGTTTTCTCATCAAACTACAAACCGTAAAAATTGCCTCAGTCACAGTTATGACAGTGACCACCCCCAGCTTCCTAACACTGACTGCTTTTAAAGTATTGGCAGGGAATATGACTGGAGCCAATAAATTGCAACTCACCTTGAACATCAAAACATCTTTGGGACTGAAGAGCGTGAAAGATCCTGCTGGTGTTGATGACATTAGTAGGTGATGCATCCAATCCGGCTCCAAGAGGTCATGGAACAATACCATCCAATCGAGTGGTACCTCTGGCAAGCTGGTCACTCATATCGACTGCACTGAAGTTTAGTGCTGGATACTCACAACCACAGTGTAACACTGATAGTCTGAGACATAATTGATTGGAAAACTGAATAAAATACAGCGACCACATTTATTGAAAATCCACATTGTCATCTCTCTTGCTTATAGCAACACAATCCCAACTTTTGATAACTGACATGGTAAACTAACAGGATTCCTAAATAAATGGTAGCAATTATTTTGGAGGTGAAATCTATTGGAATGTTAAGATTCTACCAACTGTGTAATATAATCATGACAAATTTTGAACGCACAATTGGTTTCTTCTCTGGCCACTGTCACCCATTCAGAAGTATTTCTCAACTCCCAAATCTTGCTGTCTTCCAAGAGAATATTTTTGCAGCAATCCCGAATAGTTTAACAACCCCAGCACTCACTATTCCATTATAACAGTTCCAATGGATTCACAAATCCTTCTGTCACAGTAATAGTTACCAATATATCTTAGGAATCAACCTAATATACTGGATTAAAATGTGCACATTTGAACTGTAAATTTTAACAGGACAAAAACAGGTGAGTTTTAAAACAAAATAAATTAGAAAAAAAATATGAATTACCAAATTCAATTGCAATTTTCAAAAGAGAAAAAAGGGAAAGCATTACAAGGCAATGGGGAAAGAGCAGTATTAATTGAATGGCCATACCAAAGAGCCAACAATGATGAAATGGTCCAAATGGCCTCCCTCTATACTGTACCTTATTGTGTCAAACATCAGTTGGTATCCACAAAAAGGCAATTCTGTCATTGTTCTAAAGTAATGCTTTACATGTAATCATAATCTCTAATGTTCACAGGTTCTGGATGAGGCTTTGAAGATCTGTAACTACATCTTCACGATTATCTTTGTCCTGGAGTCTGTATTCAAACTGGTTGCCTTTGGTTTTCGCCGATTCTTCAAGGATAGGTAAAATTCCACAACAGTACCAAAGTTGGGAGGTGCAGTGGGGAAGATGAATGCTTCACGCTTCCCAGAGTGACAGTTTATTTTAGTTGGTACAGAGGAGGAAAAGCCTTTATCTTTCAAGCCCTACTTAATTGGTGCATTTTCAGCGAAAGACTTGGAAATGAAAGTATTGGTCCACCATTCTGAAGTATACAAGACAACCCAGTTTGTATCAATTGCCAGTTTTGCTGGTTTTCCTCCTGAATTACAAGAAACAGAGTCTGCTGACACCTGAAAGCGGGGGAAACTCTGCACGTGCTAATCAAGAAATGCACATGCGCACTGATCCAGGTCAAACGTCATCTCGTCTTTGTACATGTGACGTCACGGCAGCACCGAATGCGTATGCGCCTTGAACCACGTGCTTTTGGATGGCGTTCAGCTGCAGAGAGTCGGGAGAGATTGGGAAATCCCGGTGAATTGGAGAGGGAAGGAAGAGTTTCCCACTCCAACTTCCCATCCTTCCACATCCCCACCCCCAGGTCCCAGTTACCTCACACACTCCTCCCCCAGCCAGGCCCCCATGTGCCCGTTCCCCACCAGCTTTTCTCCCCAGGCCCAATCCCACCCCCCCCACTCCTCTCAGGTCCCAGTGTCCCTGCACCCCCACTGAAGTTCCAATGCCCTTGCCTCTACTCCCAACCCCATTCAGATCCCAATGTCCCTGCCCCCACCCCTGCACCTCCACTGAGAACCCAATGCCCCTGCCTCTACTCCCAATCCCAATCAGGTCCCAAAGCCCCTGCCTGTACTCCCACCCCCTCACTCAGGTCCCAATACCCCTGCACCCCCCATTCGGGTCCCAATGCCCCTGCCGCCTCCCCCACCTACTGCTCTCTAGTCCCAATGCTTTTGCCCCCCACCACCCCCCCCACT
>NC_063354.1:41343070-41347672 GCF_021869965.1 Rhincodon typus | reverse complement strand
ACCCCCCCACTCAGGTCCCAATTCCACCCACTCCCCTCTGGTCCCAGAGCTTTGCATCCCTGACCCCCACCCCTCCCCCATCTTGCTTTTCCTTGGAGCCTATCCCTGCCCAAGTTACAGCCCGCGTCCCCCAGAACATGTGCATTTGCAGTTTAAAGTAGCACATGTACTAGTGTCAGACAATGCAATTATTGTGAAAATATTTCTTTATTGTCCAGAGACACATCAATCTGACATAGGGATGGCACGTTGCATCATGCCAGCTTCACCCATTTACTCTTCTGAGTCATAGACTCAGCAACGCAGGTATATCGAGTACAACAGGTAATGAGTCCACTGGTTTCCAATTGGTTTGTCACAACATTCAGGTCCCACATCATTGTAACATCAAGTATGGAGCAGACTAACTTCCCATAACCCAAAAGTTCTAATGAGGTGACAATGGCCTCGAAATGTTGCCAATAGACTGTTCACAGTGTTCAAAAGAAGGATCACTGGACTTGAAATGTTTACTCTGCTTTCTTTCCAGAGGTGCTGCCAGGCCTAAGTTTCTCCAACAATTTCTAATTTTTTTCAGATTTCTAGCATCTGTAGTTCTTACTTTTACAGTAGACTGTTAACAATAATGTCCTAGATATTTTCTAAACAATGTGTTCAGAGATATTATGACATACCTCTGGAGTGGGTGGGACTTGAAACCTGGCCTCCTGGCTTGGAGTTAGAGATACTACCACTGTACCACAAGAACCTGTCAAATTTGGAGGAAATTTTAACCGTGTGAGTCTTTGTCTATGAAAAAGCGCTCAACCATCTAAAACATCAGACCGATCAATGCCTCTTTATACTCTTGAAATCCCCTGTGTAGTAGACTGTAATCAATTTAATATTGCATGTGGAAATTTGACAGCTTTTAAAATTATTATTGATTAAATAAAACTCCTTTAGCCCTCAACGTGATGTTGCTAAAGTCGGAGATTAAAAAACCCTCTCCTCAACCGTCTGTTACCAGGGAGATCTGCATCTTACAGCCATGAAGGAAATTTACGATATCTTTAATATTTCATTGGGTCCTGATGACACTAACTAGAGATATCAAAACCTAGGTGCTTGGTATCATGATGCCCCATCACCCTGAAAAATGAAGACACAATCTAAATGTTAAAATGTGTTTCTTTATTATTGGGCTTACCTACTGCTCTGTGAGTTTCAAATGCATGTTAGTTTTCACATGGCCACAGGACAAAGGCAATTTCACAAAGCCACTGTAGCTGCTAAGTTTTGAAGATTACTTGTGATACCTCCTTTGTGGTTTATCTACAGATGGAATCAGCTTGATCTAGCTATTGTCCTGCTGTCCATTATGGGGATCACCCTTGAAGAGATCGAAGTGAATGCTTCCCTGCCAATCAACCCCACAATCATCAGAATCATGAGAGTTCTTCGCATTGCTAGAGGTCTGTAAAACTGGTATTAATTATTCACTGCAGTCTAAGTAAATCCTTTGGATGTAAAAATTCACATCCCTGGTGGTTTAGAATTGTGATTTTAGAGACGAGGTGAGGTGAGAGTCGATGCAAAGATGAGGAATTGACTTTTACAATCTGAGTTGTTGTGATTTAGAATGCGCTGCCTGAAACGTTGGCAGAGGCAGATTCAGTTTACAACTTTTGTAAAGGAATTGGATGAATACTTGAAGGAGAACAAATTGCAGGTCTTGGAGGGAAGAGGCATGGGAGTGTGGGTCTAATTGGATCCAGTTGGACTCAAAGAATCAGCCCAGGAGGAATGAGACAAATAGTCGCTGGTGCTGTAGGATTGCGGATTAGGGTCAGACAATACAGTGATGCCCCACCTGGTCTAATAGCCCAGTGGCACTCACTCCAAGGCTGATTACATCACCTGGATGCTGAATCAATCTTTTCAAACTTTGCCACAGAATGAACAGGCACAGTCGATGTTAATGTTGCAGATGATGGCCCAGCAATTCTGTACTAAACACCAGGGATAGTACATTAAGTTGGGACCTCCGTCTACTCCTTTGACACCAACCTCACCCTTCCAAATCGCAGGGTTGGTATCCATTAAATCTTGAAGACACCTACCTGTAGCAGGGTTATTGCTGTTGAGGATCCTTCCTCCAGGTCCCACAAGATTTGGGAGCACAGATTTGCGACTCCCAGTGACCCAAGAGTGGCCAGACAAAATTATTAGTCAATTATTGGTTATAATCATTGTCCATTTCCCAAACTTTAAAGTTGCCACAGTGCTAGAAGACAATAGGGCTACTCACCAGCAACTACCTGTCTCTGATGGGAGACAGTTTAACCTGAGGGTGAGGGGATGAGGTGGAGAAGGAAATTACTACTTCATGGTAACCTCAGCCACTATCGGAATTGAACCCACGCTGTTGGGTGTCACTCTGCATTCCAGCCTGTACAGTCAATTGGGACTGCAACCTGTCTCCAACAGTGACGATTGTTGGAGCGGGGTGGAGAGATGGTGATGGCAGGGGACTGGAGTGGTCAGGCAATGGAGCAGGCAATGGAGGGAGGGAAGTAAATCCAGAGGAAATGGGCAGGGAAGGTCTTGGGAGGTGTCTCTAATGGGTTATGGGCCTTGTACAGGCGGTATGTCACTCCTTCCCTGCTGCCAGCTCAAACAGGAAACTCTGCTGAACGTCCCACCTGGCACCAACATCTGCCTACTGTGGGAAATTTTGGGAAAATGTGTGCTCGCACACCAACCTGTCCTGGCTCAGCCCCTGTCCCTCCCTTGACTGAGCACCAACCCCCCCCCGCCTCTCAACACCCCCACCCCCTCTCACCACCCCCACCCCCAGCCCCACCCCCAGCCCCAGCCTGAGTTCACATCCGCAGTCCCAGGGACCTGCTCCTTACGGCGAATCACCTTCCCAGCTGCTTCTCCAATCAGAGACTGGCTCTTTCCCATGCTTACAACTGATTGGTTCATTAGTCAGCCTATCAGTAGAAAATGAGGTGAGAAATAACTTGTGATTGGAGCAGGAGCTCCTCATGTTCTGTCTCTCTCACCTATGGGTTTGACGTGGGTCTGTTTGGTCCTAGAGGAATGATATTGCCTGATCCTGGGCTCCAGTGACAAGCACTGTTTATACTCCCCTTTCCCAGACTCTGCCTTTGACAAATCCATGTTGGTTCTCTATCATTAATGTGTACTTTTCCAAATTATTGTTAATTTTGTCCCAGATTAGTGTTTCCAAAAGTTGTCCCACCACCAAGGTTAGAAACAAAAAACCTGCAGATACAGGAATCCAAGCCAGACAAACAGGAGACTGGAATACAACAGCAAGCCAGGGTCCCAAAGAAGGGTTATACCCGAAACATTGACTGCTCCTTTCCTCCAGATGCTGCCTGGCTTGCTGTGTTCTTCCAGCCTCCTGTTTGTCCACCACCAAGGTTAAACTGACTGGCCTACAGTTGCTAGGTTTACCCTTTCATCCATTTTTAAACATAAGTATAACATTTGCAATTCCCCAGTCCTCTGGAACTACCCTGTGTGTAAGGAGGATTAGAAGATGCCAGTTCCTCTGCAATTTCCACATTTATTTCCTCAGCATCCTTGGATGCAATCCATGTGATACTGTTGACTTAGCAACAATTAACACCTCCTCTTTATCAAACTTTAACCCATCTAGTATTTTGACACTCTCCTCTTTCACTATGACTTCAGCAGTGTCTCCTTCTATAAAAAGACAGATGCAAAGTATTCATTTAATATCTCAGCCTCCTTGTCCAGGTTCCCTTTTTGGTCTTCCCCCCTCCACTTCCTACCTTTTCATTATTGGTAAGCCTTTGAAAGACTTTTGTGTTCCATTCTACCTTGGCTGCCAGTGTCTCCTCGTACTCTCTCTCTGCCTCTCTTACTTCCTTTATCACGTCCCTTCTGAGCTTGCTATATTCATGTTACTTCTGTCTGTTCATTGAGAACAATGTTGAGTACTGAGTAAAGATAGAATTCCCTATAAGGCCAGTTCCAGACAGGCTTGAAGAAGTAACTATTTTGTCTTGAATTAAAGCAGGATGTCATTAACCCATCCAAGAGTCTTGGCATTTGCATCAAATGAGGCTTTTAACTGAACTATTTAAAGTGAAACATTATTAGAAGGTGCAATGTGTTGCATGGGAGGAAAGAGCAAATTGTCAGGAAATATCTGTGACATTATGTTTTTGTAGCATTCATAACTGTTACTTATATCCCCAACAAGTTCTCAAGCTCTTGAAGATGGCAGTGGGAATGAGAGCGTTGCTGAACACTGTAATCCAGGCTCTACCACAGGTAAGCACGATGCTGTTATTTCACAGCTTCGGACATGTCAGCAGGTGGTGTATTGTGTAGAATGTGTGGTTAGTGTGCTTTCAACATAACTCACCCAGTGTTATGACTCTGCTACAGATACATGTTCAATACTACAGCCCAACATTGACACAATCCTATGGCAGTGTTTATGTGGGGGCTGTTGTTGCAGCACTAACATCTCAAAGTGTCATCGCTTTGACATTTAACACTTGTACTGAACACTGAGACTCAATACTGGCACACACTGGCACTGAACACCCATTCAAT
>NC_063354.1:41311353-41343060 GCF_021869965.1 Rhincodon typus | reverse complement strand
CCATTCAATACTGAGACTCAATACTGGCACACACTGGCACTGAACACTTAATCATTACTAATACACACTGGCACTGAACATTTGTTCATTACTGATACTTACCAGCACTCAACACTCATTCAACCCCGGCTCTCAAACTGGATGAAGTGAGGATTTTAATTGTCTCTCCCCCGCCCTGATTCAATTTTCAGTATCAGAGTTGGGGGTTTCTGCTGAGGGTCTTCATGTGGCTGAAGAGACTGATTTGTGATCCACATGCATTTGGGCACATGGGGCAGAATGTTCCAGGAGGCAGTGGGCTTTTGTTCCTTTTCCAGAGACAAGGCTTCCATCCTTTTCTTTCCTCTTGTGCTGTTGCCCTGTTTGAATTCAGCATTTAATACTGGGAGTGTGATGCTTGATGAACAATTTACAACAATTTTGAATGGTTGGTCATGAGCTCCCACCAGTCATTAATATCAATGCTGTTCTGCTTTAAGGGGGGTTTCAGAGTATTCTGTAGCATTTCCTTTCTCCGCTCCCCCCCACCCCACCCCCACAGAACCATCTGAGAGCTGACAGAAAAAGATCCTTGCAAGAGAGATGTTTTTCAGCCAACCTGCCTCGAAGTGCAGTCCAACATAATTGATTTTGCAAGAGTTTGCCTGATTGCTTATAAAACTGGCTTCAAGAAGGACACAATCATTTGTTGAACAATTCTCCCATTAAATCCAACAAGTGTGGCAGAAATTAAAACAGAAGTTGCTAGAAAAGCTCAACAGGTCTAGCAGCATCTGTGAAGAGAAATCTGTGTTAACATTTCGGGTCCGGTGACCCTTCCTCAGTGTGGCAGCATCTTTGCTGGTGGAATTTCTCTGGTGGTCTTACAGTGGCCTTTTCTGGGAGAAGGCCACCCAAGGTATGGAAAATACTCAACATTTTCCAGAGTCCCTCTATCAGCATTTACATTATATGGTGTATTTTACTGACTAGATCCAGGTTGATATGAGTTATGATTGGGACAGGACCTAAAGCCTTAATGATAGGGTCCTGGGGAGTGTTGCTGAACAAAGGGACATTGGGGTGCAATTCATATATCTTTGAAAATGGAGTCGTAGTTAGACAGGATAGTGAAGAAAGCATTTGCTATGCTTGCCTTTCTTGCTCAGTACATTTACTAGAGGAGTTGGGAGATCATGTTGCAGCTGCACAGGACATTGGTTAGGCCACTTTTGGAATATTGCGTTCAGTTCTGGTCTCCCTGCTATAGGAAAGATGTTGTGAAACTTGAAAGGGTGCAGAAAAGATTTCTAAGGATGTTGCTGGGGTTGGAGAGTTTGAGCTATAGGGAGAGGCTAAATAGGCTGGGGCTATTTTCCCTGGAGCATCGGAGGCTGAGGGGTGACCTTATACAGGTTTATAAAATCATGAGGGGCACGGGTAGGGTAAATAGTCGATGTGTTCATGCCCAAAATTGGAGAGCATAGGTTTAATGTGAGAGGGGAAAGATTTAAAAGGGAACTAAGGGATTACTTTTTCATGCAGAGGGAGGTGCATGTATGAAACAAGCTGCCAGAGGAAGTGGTGGAAGCTGGTAGAATTACATTTAAAAGGCATCTGGATGGGTACATGAATAGGAAGGGTTTAGAGGGATATGAGCCAAATGCTGGCAAATGGGACTAAATTAATTCAGGAAATCTGGTCGGCATGGAAGAGTTGGACCGAATGGTCAATTTCCATGCTGTACAGCTCTATAACTCTGTGACATTCAATGACAAACCAAGTCTTCCATATGCAGACATTGAAGACATTGACCTCGCCTTGAAAATCTAGAGCAGAGCAGCCAACGACAGTACCAGTCATCCAAATACATCTCGTGTGTCTCATCTCTTAATGTTGGCACAGAGGTGACTGGGCTAAAAGACTTTACCATCGAGATGGTATATACTGTTGAATGCAGAGGCCAGCGGTGACAATGAGGTGACTGTCAGATAAATTGTAGGCGGTTTGGGGGCAGACGGAAAATTTGCAGCACATTCAGTAGAATCATGTAATTGTCCCTCAATTAGATATTTTATTCAGATGTTCTCCAAGTTAAAAAAAGGCATTAAAAGGTATGAGATTTACGTTTTGACTTTCAGCCAATGAATGGAGCACACGTTAAGTGAGAATGACGTCGATAAGATAACCTGATTCATAAAGCATTGAATGAAACTGAGAAATCAGAAGCAGTTTCATAGCTTTAACATTTACTTCTGCATGTCCTGTTCTACCTGTAACTGGAATGAGTGATTTGTTCTTGGAAATGGTCGGCTGTCACTCAGACATCAACATTTACACTTCAGACAGAAGGGTCACATGCGAGGACCCTGTCTACATCCTGCTTCTGTCCCGATTAGTCTGGGCCTTCCTCCCCCCAACAACCAGCTGGATCCCTTGAGCAGGCAATTAATGCCACTCAGGGATCTCATTCCACCCCACATGGTTTTCAGCCAGTAATAGGTGGGAGTTTGATCATAAAGAAAACCCAAATAGCAAACATTATTGGGGTTGTTACCCAGCTTCAGGGAGGGGGAGGTCAGAGCACACAGTGCCTGAGCAAGGGACTTGGCATCAAGAAGGGAGGGGTCTACTGAGGGTGACACCTGCCCTCAGCGCCAATCCCTCTCCACCTACTCCTACGACCCTCACCCCCACAATCCCTTTTCCACTATCACTGTCCGGTAGCCTGTGTCCCCCAGCCATCCTGGACCTGAGGTGGCTCCATTACCAGCAGCCGTTACCATCTCTGCGGTGGCACTGGCAAGTGCTGGTTTCTGATTGGCTGTCAACTCTTGGCAGGTAAGACACTCCTCCCCCACCACCACCCCAGACTCCTGGATCCTGAAGAATGCCCACAGCTGCCCCAATGAGTGCCAGATTGGTACTTATGTAGTGGGCCTTGTTGTATTAACACCTTTGAAGTGATGTCCCTTTAAGGGCTCACAGTACAAATGAGCCGGACACCTGGATGTGATCACGTGACTGCAGGCTCTCTGTCATACAGCACTATAGTTACTGCTGTGCTTGGACATTACCTTGTTCTATATGCATTCCTTAGCTGCAAATGAACACACCAGAGATCCCCCAGTTAGCTCAGTTGTGTTACATTTAATAACACCAAGAAAGTCAAAACAGACCTTCTCCAAAAGAGGCATGTGGGATTCTCCCTACTTTTCCAGCTGGCAGGCAAGACTCCTGGTGACCACATTAAATTCATACGCGGACTACAATATACAGGCTTTTAAAAATCAGGACTAATTTCACCTAGGCAATTCTCTTTGACCTAACTTATCTTCAATGCTTTCCAATTCAATAGCGTTCTGTACATTGCATCTCTTCAATTTAAGAAAGAAAGAGCTTGCAATAATATAGTTCATTTCACAACTTCCAGCTATCCTACAGTGCTTCACAAATCCTGAATGACTTTTTGAAGTGCCAGTTGAGTACTTCAAGCTTCCACAAATGCTGGTATCGTCAGGTAATCTGTTTTGGTCATGTTGATTGTCACCACTTAAGGAAGGCCTCACGTGTACCAGCTGACATTGTGTGTGTGTCCCCTCCACAGATAAATGAGTCCGTCATCATCCTGCTTGCTACGTGTACCTGTTAGGAACCACCTTGATGAGACTCAGGAGCAGATTAACAAGGAGGTGCTCTATCCTCTCTGGTCCCATCTACACCAAATGACAAAAAGGGCTTGGAGTGACTGCTCAAGATGGTGCAATGGTTAGCACTGCTACCTCACAGTGCCAGGGATCTGCATTCGATTCCAGGCGTGTGTGACTGTGTGTGTGGAATTTGCGCATTCTCCCCGTGTCTGCAGCGGTCCCTCTGGGTGCTCCGGTTTCCTCCCACAGTCCAAAGATGAAAACGTTAGGTAGATTGGCCGTGCTAAATTGCCCCATATTGTCCAAGGGTGTGCAGGCAGAGTGGATTAGCCATGGGAAATGCAGGGTTACAGGTAAAATGTAGGAGTGTTGGTCTGGGTGGAATGTTCTTCAGAGGGTCAATGCAGACTCAATGGACCAAAAGCCCTCTTCCCTGCAGTAGGGATTCTATGATTTCATGATTGGAGTGATGAATATAGGTCAGCACAAACTCCCCGACTCTTATTCAAAGGGTACCATTAGCATCTTTCGCATCTCCCCACACCCCACAAGAAGGTGGGCTTGTCCTAACATCCCATCTCAAAAACATACCATCTGTCTCTCAGTCCATAATGTCAAACTTGATGAAACTATAAAGTGACTGAGTTGTGTTACTTCAATATTACTTGATTCACGTGTTTATTGATCTTCTCTTTGTTCAGCAGCTGGGTCAAATATTTATTATAGGTTGAAATAAATAAATTTATCTTTAGAAGTAACCTTTTGTGATGTCAGCTTCTAGTTAGTTAACAATTCATATGACAATTTTTAAATCAAATTAATGCTTCCTTTGAAATTAAGAAGTAATGTCATGTAAACATTTTACATATATTACAGCAGATATTCCAGTCAGAAACTTCTAGTCTATAGTCTCAAATTGAACCCTCCAAAATGAAAGTTTACTTTCCATAATTGATTCTGGAAGCTTCTCCGAGATGCTATTTGAAGGATTTTCAGAGCAGAAGCTTCCAGCATCAATTAAACAAAAATACAATGTGTGACCATTTCGTTCATCTAATGTTGTAGATCAGAAGTAAAAGATGACATGATCATTTGAAGACATCCCATGTGTTAGTTCCATGCATGTTCACCAATGGAAGAATCCCTTCATGATCTTTCTGTCTCTTTCAGGTCGGAAATCTCGGACTGTTGTTCATGCTGCTGTTTTTCATATTTGCAGCTCTTGGAGTTGAACTTTTTGGGGACCTAGGTGAGATACAGCAGGGACAAGTACATTTATTTTGAGTTGAATATTCCTTTGTATTGCATGATGCTCATTTGTTGACCTGCTTTCCTCATTTTAATATAGCTCCTGTAACTGGGGATTTGATAAGAGCACAGTGGATGACAATCATAGCAAATCAATCTCTCAATGTCTATGTATTAGTCTGCAACAGACCCAAACATGAGGGGAGTAAACACTGAGTGGTGGGAGAGCTTTGGGAACCTGATGTCCAAAATCACTTGTTCTTCTCAAAAGTGCTACATTTACAACATTTCATATGTCAGTGTATGCACATAATGTAGCCCAAAATCTTATTTTCTTAAATAATAAAAGTTACCAGAGGGTTGGTAACTCATCAATGAAACCTCTTACATGGATTAATTGCAATCAGAATTTAGGGAATCTGCTGTCTTATTGTTACGAGAACAAGGTAGTTTTAAAAATGGCTTCTGGCTGCTAACAACAATGGAAAGTGGTTTGGGATGGTGTTGGAGTGGAGCTCTGCAGCATGGACTGGGCTGTCCTAACTGTTAGACAGTTTGTCCCTGTCCTCCATAGAGTTGTAATCATGGTTTGGTTGTTCCTATCTGCTGTATTTTGCCAATAATCTGAACATAGTTATGGTAAGGAAGCTCCAACTCTTTATTTCTTTCTTTATTCATTCACAGGATGAGGGCATCGCTGGCTAGGCAGCATTTATTGCCCATTCCTAATTGTCCGGAGGGCAGTTAAGAGTCAACCACATTGCTGTGGGTCTGGAGAGAGCTTACCACCAAAGATACATTGTGTTGGTCACATTAATCTGGCCAGTTGGGAGCAGAGGTTCAAAATTCAGTTTCAAAAACACAACATGGTCCACAGCTAAAGCTTTGGTCTTCTTATCTTCTTGATCGGTTCTCTGCCCAATGCAGGTGTAACCCATAACATGACCTCTCCCATGGGTAGGGATAGGAGGCAGGTCCCAAATCTACTGCCACTGGAACGGGGATCAAACTCCTGCTTCCTGGAGGTATGGACAGTGACAATAGAAACTCCAATTTCTTTCCATCTCATGGCTGACCAGCAGTCTGTCCCATTTTACTATCTGCCATTGACTGTGTTGGACAGATGAATGGCACCTTCCTTAGCTGTCAATTCCTTGTGTTTCTGGCTCAGAGGGAGCGACTTACTCATTACACCTCCTCCTTAATATATCTGCTCAGATCTTGCACTATAAATGACCACAAAACTGACTACATTTGCCATCATTACGTCCCTGGTGATGATTCTACCCATCTCTAGAAGGTGCAGTGTGGAGCCAGCTCCTTCTCCCAGCCTCCAGTGATCAGGCAACACTCAATGGGAATCAAATTGCCACTCCTACAGTGTCAGTCTTCTTATAAAACTCCCTAAAAAAAAAGTTACCCCTTTTTAAATGAAGTGCAACTGTGTTTTAATAGTGTACTAACATCACAAATACTGCTGAATACTGAAAATACCCCAAAAGGCTTGCTTTACATTTGTAGAAGCATTGTTAACTTTTCTAAAAGTTTGTTTACCTACAATTTAACTTCTTTATCATTCGAATCATTATCATTTACATGTGAGAAACTGATTTAAAAGTGAAGGATGTTAAATGCTTTTAACTTCCTAGTTAGCTGTATGTGAATACCTCAATGTTATTCATCCCTTACCATCTTGCCAATGTCACTGTTGCTAGGTGCCTTGACAGCTTCTTAATTTGGCCCCAGATTTAAACTGCTGTCTGGAAACTGCACCAACAAGATCACCAGAGCTTTGTGAGTGGCTTTCTTCAAGGTCAGAGGTGAACACCCTTGCTTCGCTGATGACTGCAAAACCTAGGCCACTGTATCTTGCACAGATTAAGTGAGTCTAAAAGATGAAGGGTGATTTCATGTGGTTTTAAGATGATTAAAAGAGTTGATAGGGTAAGCAGAGAGAGGGGATTTCAGATCAAAGGGTAGAGGGAAACACAACCATCAAAGTAGATTAGGTCATTCTGTGATGGTATCATAATGACTTCCTCACACAAACAGTAGTCAAAGTCTGCAACTCCCTCCCCCAAAAAGCTGTTGTAGCTGAGAGGCAAGAGAATTTCTTTTAAAAATTGAAAATCCAATTTTTCCTTGGTTCAATAGATAAATTTACTATGGAGTTAGAATGTTTCTAGGAACAGGAAGAATGTGTAGGATTACAGGAAGAAGACAGGGGAATGGTATTAGGTAAATTACTCATTCAGAGAGCCAATGCAGTCATGAAGGCTGAGTGGCATCATCATAATTCTCCAATATTTGGTGATAACATTGAAAACTAAGATTGGGAAATTTTTGTTAAGCAAAGGTATTAAGTGTGGGTAAATAGAGTTAAGATACAGATCAATCATGATATAATTGAATGGTGGAACAGACTAAAGAAACTGAATTGCCTACTCTTGTTCCTTTGATCTGTTGGTCAATTTAAATGTCTAATTCTGAAGAATGGTCTCCACACTGCTAATTTATTATTGCAACATAACAGAATATTCGCCCTGAATCCTCAGAAGATATTTTATTTCAGTCAACAGTTTTTTTTTAAATATCTTCTTTGTAGAATGTGATGACTATCATCCCTGTGAGGGGTTAGGGCGACATGCCACATTCAGAAACTTTGGAATGGCTTTCCTCACTTTATTCCGAGTGTCAACTGGAGATAACTGGAATGGGATCATGAAGGTGAGCTTTTTCCTCCTTTAGCAAAATTCCCAAAATCCAAAGGTGGGGCTTCCCAAACTAACCTCCTTTGGAACTGTGAGACAAGATTTTGTGATTGTAAGCTTCAGCGGCTGGGTTGGGGTGCAGTGCTGGGACTGAGTGCTAACAAACGCGAGGCCTGTTTAAGTGATGGGCATGGATTAACAGAGAAGCTTATCGAAGCCTGGTTGCTACTACTACAAAAAGAATTTTGAAAATTAGTAATGTTCTAAAAACAAAATGCAATTTAAACACATTCTGGCAGATTCAGTATCACTCCCCCTCTCCCCATCAACCACTCAAGAAAATCCTTTCCCCACCACTCAACAAACTCTCACAAACACCTACATCTTCATCTGGAGTCGCATGAAGTCTCGGGCATTAAAATGGGGTTACGTGAGGAAAAAATTTGGGAAGCACTGCTAAGGAAATGTAGCCCATCCTGGTGTGTGAAGTGGAAATTATGTTGTCTGATACATTTCAGAACACGGCTTTGACATCCTTTGTTCCCGACTACAGAAGCTTTCACAGAAAATCACTAGTATCTAATTCAGCAAATGTGATCTGATGCCATTCCCTGCTGAAAGTGAGATTTAATATCATTTGCTGGAATTCTTCCTACTGTCCTTTCATCTATGAGGAAGGAAACACAACCAATATCCATATGGCATTTTCCAAGTCCTCAAGAATGTTTCCCACTAATTTGCAACAATGAATTATTTTTGGAGTGAAGTCCCTGTTGTTTTATAAGCCAATCCAGCTGCTAATTCACACATGTAAAGATTGTATAAACATCAAAGAGACAAATATCCAGTTTCTCTGCTTTGGTGAAAATGCTGTAAAACACTCAGCAGGTTTAACATCGTCTTTGGAGTGAGAAACAGTCAGTTAGATGACCTTTCACTAGAACAGGAAGATGTTGAAGGTGAACAGCTGTTAACAAACCAAGTAATCTGTAGTATCCTTTCTTTCTGCCTTTTCATTGGTCATTTTCTAACTTCTGGCTAATAACTTGAAGCAACTCTCTTCAAATGATTTCTCTCCTGTTTCTGACATATTAGACACCATCTGCTTCCAACAACGGCTTTAGACTCTGCTGTTTTAATTGTCTCTAATTTGTCAAAATGGAGTACGACTGCAGTCAACCATACCAATCAACCAAACTTGCAATTTGCATGAAGATATTACAAAGTAAAAGCATCAGGGTAGAAGGGTGCCCTGGGTAGGAGTGCTAAATACAAAGTACAGCCTCAGTCCAGTGAGTATTCAGTTCCAGTGAAGCTTATAATCAGCAGCTGGTGTTGTACAGCACATTTTACATTTCCTGCCTACAATCCATTTCTCCCCAGTGAAATTTAACAAGACCAGAGACTGAAGTAACCTAAAACACATCAGGTTCATCTCTCCCCAGATTCCTGTACCTCCCTCAATTTCAAATATCATGCCCCTCCCCCCACCTTCCGAAGCTCTCTTGACCTCAACTATTCCCTTCTACTCAGAACAATCTTGAGTAAAGACATTGACCCCATCTCTCATCACCCCCACCAATTCAATAGTTTAAATTACTGATTTCAGCCAAAGTCATCAGAAGACTTCCTCATTCAAATCCCATGAATAACTATTATTAAATCTCATTTGAATTTCTCTTCCCAAGTGAAAATGATTCCAGTATTTCTTCATAATTTTACTTCCCATCTAAAGTCATCCTAGTGAATCTCAGCTCGACAATTTTAACGTTCTTTCTATACTGGAACACTAATAGTTGTTATTTAGATTTCTGCATCAAATTAAAATAATTGTTTCAATTGAGCCAAATGCCCATTTCACCAGGGGACAGTTTACTGACAAGTTTGAAGTACATTAAATTTAGTTCCATATTTGAGAAAGCTATTTGTTCCACCTTCTTGAACTTGCAATCATGTTTTCTCACTACTGCCATCCACATAACAGACTCTGAGTTTTCTGTTGCTTTTTTTTTAACTGCTTTTCTCCCTCATTGGCAGGATACTTTGCGAGACTGTAACCAAGAGGGCACCTGTTATAACACAGTGGTGTCCCCAATCTACTTTGTCTCGTTTGTGCTGACAGCTCAGTTTGTGCTGGTGAATGTAGTCATCGCGGTGCTGATGAAACACCTGGAAGAGAGCAACAAAGAGGCGAAGGAGGAAGCAGAACTTGAGGCAGAGCTGGAACTCGAATTAAAAATGTTGAATACGGGCCAGGGGAATGTGGACGGTGTGACGTGGGGAGGTGGTGAAGGTGGAGATGCAAGTGACAGCCCTGGGAGTCCATCTGAGTCACTCCAAATCAAGATGGATTCGCCATTTTCTTTAGAGCCGCCATTGGTAAGATACAGTATATTAGTCTGAATACTTCTCATCCATAGAGCTTTAATGGAAAGTATTTACACCGCATGGAATTTCTAATCACCAAATTACATGGTAGAATACATACAAAAGAACAGAGAGCCAAGGAGTCAATAACTTTGATCTAGAAAACAGTCCATTTCATTTAAATCCCAATCTATTACTGTTCAACGTCAATAAAAAGATTCACTAAATACAAGCTAAATTAATTTGGGCTAATTAATAGTTAGGATTCCTATGTATTATGTAGGATTCAGTCATGTTGGACATGTACCCATTGAAGTTTAGCAGAATGTGAGGTCATCTTACTGAAACATCTAAGATCCTGAGGGGACCTGACAAGGTGGATTCTGAGAAAGTATTTCCCTTTGCTGAAGAGACTAGAACTAGGGGATACCATTGAAGAAAATAAGGGGTTTCACTTTTCAGACAGATGCAAAGAGATTTTTTTTTCTCACTAAGACTTGTAAGGCTGTGGAATTCCCTACCCTTGAAAACATTGGAGGCTAGGTCATTGATTTTATTCAAGGCTGAGTGGGAGAGATTTTTGATAGACGAGGAGGTCAGGTGTTCCAAGCGGCAAGCAAGAAAGTGGGACTGAGACCAAATTATGTTCCTGATGAGTAGTAGAGCGGGCTCTAAGGGCCAAATGGCCTCCTCCTGCTCCTAAGTCCTATGTCAGTCTGATCAGTCAGTTCATATTCAAAGATCCCCTTCATAATTCCCGATTTTAGTCCTGGACATTCAATGCTTTGCTCATTATTGATATCTTCATCGTCTTCCATTTTAAGAAGACATCAGAAGTCAGAGTCTTACAGGGTGAAAGATAGATTGAATTTTCATTTCTATATTGTTTTTTGTGACTTCAGGGTGACCAACCCCACCGCACCACAGCACCCCCCCACCCCGCCCCCAAAAAATGTAGTGTTTTACAGTCAGAGTGGTACTTGGACAGTGTAGTCATTGTTTTGATGCGGGGAAATACACTGCACAGCAAGCAATGAAATAGGTGACTAGATAAGCTGTTTTAGATTGAGGGATCTATGTTGGCCAGGAGAACTCTCCTTTTCACGTTGAACAGTCCCATGAGATATTTTACATCCACCCAAAAGAGTAGGTGGGGCCTCAGGTTAATGTTTTATCCAAAAGATAACACATCTCTTCATGCAGGAGTCTTTTTGCATTGGCCTCCGGTTATTATGCAGAACCTCTATAATATTCTGAAGTCAAGACTGGAGGGAATTTTAACTAAGCTGGTGAATGACTTTGGATTGAGTAGGGGGTTAAAGTCTTAAAAATCAGATTCCCAGACCAAACCTACATCAAACGTGCCAACTTCTGGCTTTAACTGAAGTGGAGTGATGAGTAGATGACCAATCGGCTGTGAGAAGGTGAGGTGGTATTTCAGTATGACAGTGATACCACACTTCTCACTGTTACTCTACTCTAACTCTGGACACAGCCTCAGGAAACCTGGCATCCGCATCCTGAAGTTTTCTGAAGAAGGGTCTAGGCCCGAAACGTCAGCTTTCCTGCTCCTCTGGTGCTGCTTGGTCTGCTGTGTTCATCCAGCTCTACACCTTGTTATCCGCATCCAGTTGAGCACTTGACAGATCCAGGAGGTGATGGTCTTTACACTTACCGCCTGGATCCAATGGGTCTGCTTAAGGATTCCCTGTAGTCCCACAAGGTCTCCAATCCTCCACTCTGAGGATTACAAGCAGGAATCAAAGAGGAGTAGTTAACTTGGCAGATCAACAGCAGACTAGTGCAGGGAGTTTATTTGTGGTTAGCAAATGAATGGTTTCTAATCTCTAGATCAACAAGCATGTTTTAGTGAGTGATCAGAATCAATGAGAGACTAAATAGGAAAGCTTATACACAGTCAAAAAATAAAGGCAAGAATACTAAGATTGAAAATTATAGAAAGTAACAAAAGAAGGCAGGAGAGTAATGAGTGCCAAGACAGAATAAAGCAAAATCCACTTGCAGATGGTATCATGCTCAATAGAATTTTTTTGTGTGCATCAAGAAAGGACAGATTTAGATATGACAATAGTAAAACATAAGGACAAAACTGCGTGGGTAGTATGAAAACAGATGTATTTCTACATATTCCAATCTGCCAAGCTTATATTCACCGTAAAATTTGACAGTATATGAATTGTAGATGGAAATACGATATAAGCAGGCAAATGTTGAGGGTGTGATTTAGGGACTCTTATAAAAAATCATTAGAAACTAGAGTGCAGGCTCAAAGTGACTAAAAAAAGTGAAAGAGATACAAGACTTCATGAATTAAAAGCAATAATATGCTGTGCAATCATATGGAGTCTTGATCAGAAAAGATTTAGAAACATAGCAACAGAAAAATAGGAACACGAGCAGACCATTCAGTCCTTTCATGGCTGATCATTCATCTCAATATCTTGTTGCTATTTACTCCCCATGTGCTTTGAACCCTTTAGTCCTAAGAACTATGTCTAACTCTGATGTGGAGGTGCCGGAGTTGGACTGCGGTGGACAAAGTCAGAAATCACTTGACTCCAGGTTATAGTCCAACTGGTTTGTTTGAAAACACCAGCTTTCCGGAGCATTGCTGCTTCATCAGGTGACCTGACGAAGGAGCAACACTCCGAAAGCTTGTGATTTCAAATAAACCTGTTCGACTATAATCTGGTGTCATGTAACTTCTGACTATATCTAACGCCTTTTTGAAAGCATTTAATGGCTTTCTGTGTTACAGAATTTCACAGACTCACCGTACATTGGTTGAAGACATTTCTCCTCATCTTACTCCTAAACGGCCTACCCTTTATCCTTAGACAGTGACCCCTTGGTTCTGGATTCCCCAGTCATTGGGAAAATGCTTCTTGTCTAGCCCCATTAGACTTTTATAGGTTTTTATGAGCCCTTCATTCTTCTGAACGCCAGTGAATATGGTCTTAATTGACCTGGTCTCTCTCCATACATCAGTCCTACCATAACAACATGAGAAATAGAGCAACAGGCCATCTGGCCCCTTGAACCTGCTCCGCCATTCAATAAGATTATGGCTGGTCTTTTTATGGACTCAGCTCCACTTATCTACCCACCCACCATAACCCTTAATTCCTTTACTGTTCAAAAATCTATCTATCTTTGACTTTAAAACATTCAATGAGGAAGCCTCAACTGCTTCACTGGACGGGGAATTCCACAGATTCACAACCCTTTGGATGAAGACGTTCCTTCTCAACTCAGTCCTGAAGCTGCTCCCCCTTATTTTGAGGCTATGCCCCCTAGTTCTAATTTCACCTGCCAGTGCAAACACTCTCTCTGCTTCTATCTCATCTATTCCCTTCATAATTTTATATGTTTCTATAAGATCCCCCCTCAATCTTAGAACCATAGAACCCCTACAGTGTGGAAACAGGCCATTCGGCCCAACAAGTCCACACTGATCCAGCCTCTGAAGAGCATCCGACCCAGACCCATCCCCCTACCCCTGCAATTCCCACAGCTAACCCACTAAACCTGCACGTCCCTGGACACTACAGACAATTTAGGCCAATACACCTAACTTGCACATCTTTGGACTGTGACAGGAAACCAGAGCACCTAAAGGAAACCCACGCAGACCTGGGGAGAATGGGCAAACTCCACACAGTTACCCAAGGCTGGTATCGAACCCGGGTCCCTGGTGATGTGAGGCAGCAGTGCTAATGACAGAGCCATTATGCCACCCTTCTGAATTTCTTCGAAATTCCAATGAGTATAGTCCCAGTCTACTCAATCTCTCCTCATAAGGCAACCCTCTTAATACCAGAATCAACCTAGTGAATCTCCTCTGCATCCCCTCCAGTGCCAGTACATCCTATCTCAAGTAAGGAGACCAAAACTGCATGCAGTACTCCAGTTGTGGCCTCACCAGCACCCTATACAGCTGCAACATAATCTCTCTGCTTTTAAACTCAATCCCTCTAGCAATGAAGGACAAAATTCCATTTGCCTTCTTAATTACCTGCAAACCGACATTTTGGGATTCATGCACAAGGAAATCCAGGTCCCTCTGCGCAGCAGCATGCTGCAATTTTTCACCATTTAATTAATAGTCTATTTTGCTAATATTCCTACCAAAATAGATGACTGCACATATATCAACATTGTACTCTATTTGCCTTACCCACACATTTAACTTCTCTATATCCCTCTGTGGACTTCCAGTGTCTTCTGCACACTGTGCTCTACTACTCATTTTAGTGTCATCTGCGAACTTTGACACACCATACTTGGTCCCCAAATCTAAACCATCTATGTACATTGTAAATAATCCCAGAATTCAGACTGGTGTTTGGTGCATTGTGTTCGGTTTTGGGCATCCCACGGATCTATTTGATTTGGAGGTCAGTGGGAACTCCCAAGAATCATGTCTTGGATGTGGAAACTCTGAGCTATGATATGAGACAGTGTAGTTTGGATTCTGTCCCAAGAAATAAAGGAACAATCTGATTTAGCTGCTTAAAATAATGAAGAGAGTTTAACAACGTAGATCAATTCTGCATCTGTCAGCTTCTGAGACAGTTCACTTGAGAACCTTCTGTTGAAGTTTGACTGATTTATTTTTAACTGACTTGTCTCTGATTGTAAGGATATGTCCTCTTGTTCTAGATTTTCAACGAAAATTAGTGGATTCAAAGTCAAATCTTTGGCTGGGGATCTTCTGGAGATTGTTTACTTTTCCACACCATCAGCACCATTTCTCAGGATGTCATGTGGAAGGTAGCCAGTGATCCCCAGTAGAAATAGAAAGTCTTACTGACCACCAGACTTTCTTTTCTGGCTCACTGCTAGCTAGCTACTCCCCACAAATGATGAATCCTTCCTTTTAAAATTCATGTTGTCATTTCCTCCTCAAAATCACCTACCCTGTTCTTGTAGCTTACTGCCCCAACTCTAAAACCTCCTCCTCTCCAATATTCTTAAAAGTGCTGGCTCTTCACAAGTCCCTGTGTATCTTTTCCACAGTTTCATGTTTTGTATTGCTCCACCGTCGTCAGTCACAAATAGCATCCTCTGTGTCTGTATCCCTGGTGCATTATTCATCCTCCTTCTCCCTCTTTGACTATGACACCATCCTTCTTCATTCTCCTCTCAATGGAGCACACTTCTCTCTTCCATTAATCAATTCGGTGTGGGTGCTCTTGCTTAGTTCCATTTTTACCAAACCAATGGTTTCTCTAACCAACTCTTATGATGTTATCCCCAAGGATCTCAACCTCACCTCTCTGATGTAATATGGTGACATTACTGTTGGGCATGAGATTAGCTTCCATGTGTATCATAGGAACAGTACAGGGAGGAAAGATGCCATTCAGCCCATCAACTCTGTACTGATCCTCTGAAGAGTATCCCACCTAGATCCAGATGCCCATCCTATCCCTGTAACCCTGTATTTCCCCAATGCTAAATCAACCTACCCTGAGTAAAGCACAGCACCCAAAGGAAACCCACACAGACACAGGGAGAACATGTACATTCCACACAGACGGTCACCCAAGGCTGACATCGAACCCGGGTCCCTGGTGCTATGAGGCAGCAGTGCTAACCACTGAGCCACCCACAATGTATGCTGATGGCTTCCACCTCTTACTTGTCCATCACCTCTCTCTGCCCTTTCACCTCTTCTGTATTGTCAGACTCTGTCAGAAGTCTGATTTTGAATGAACTTAGTCTCATACACATAAATGTTAGGATAAGCTCAGGTCTTGATACAAACTCAGTAAGTACTCATTGCCAGTGATTATATTCCCTCCCCTTCTTATTGTCTAAGGCTCAACCAGATTATTTGAAACCTCAGAATCTTACTTGACCTAGAGGTGAGCTTCCTTCCCATTTCTTCCCCATTACAAAGATCACCAATTTCACCTTGTCACTTTGCCTCCCTTCCATCCTTAGTTTGTCACCCGCTGAAGCCCTCATCGGTATTTTTGTCCCCTTCTGACTCCAGGGGTTTCCCAGCCAGCCTCCCATTCTCCATAAAGGGCCCTATAAACATTGACTCAACAAAACTCTGTTGCTGAATCCTATTCCACATCAAATCCCTCTCACCTTTCAACCTTTTGCCTTGTTGCAATCAGACCCTGTGTGTGCTTCCCTAATTCATCGCAGTTCCAGATGGGATACCCAAGCAAGGAAGGATGAAGTGGCTTAAGCAAAATAGAGTAAACTTTATACTGCATCCAGCCTTGACTTTTTATAGGGTCATACAGCATGGAAATAGACCCTTCGGTCCAACTTCTCCGCGTCAACCAGGTGTCCCAATCTAACCTAGTCCCATTTGCCTGCATTTGGCCAATATCCCTCTACACCTTTCCTATTCATGTACCTGACCAAATGTCTTTTAAATAGTGTAATTGTACCTTCATCTACCACTTCCTCTGGCAGTTTGTTCCACATATGAACCACCCTCTGTGTAAAAAAATAATTGCCCCACAAGTCCCTTTTAAATCTTTCTCCTCCCACCTTAAAAAATCCTCTCTAGTTTTGAACTACCGACCCTAGGGAAAAAAACCTTTGCTATTCACTTTATCTATGCCCCTCGTGATTTTATAAACCACTATAAGGTCACCCCTCAACCTCCTACACTCCAGTGAAAAAAGTCTCAGCCTATCCTTATAACTCAAACCCTCCGTTCCAGGCAACGTCCTGGTAAATCTCTTCTGCACCATCTCCAAATTAATAATATTCTTCCTATAGAAGGGCAACCAAAACTTAAACAGTACTCTAAAAGTGGCCTCAACAACATCCTGTACAGCCGTAACAAAACATCCCAACTCCTTTACTCAGTGGTCTGAGCAATGAAGGCAAGCATGCCAAACGCCATCTTAACCAATGAATTGCTGCAGTCCACATGCTATAGGTTGACCCACAATGCCATTAGAGAGAGAGTTCTAGGACTTTGACACAGCGACATTGAAGGAACAAGGATATATTTCCAAGTCAGGATGGTAAGTGGCTTGGAGGGAAACTTGTCAGTGGTGGTGTTCTCATGTATCTGCTGCCCTTGTCCTTCTAGATGGAAGTGGGTTTGGAAGGTGATTTTTGATGATATCGAGACTCAGAACAGAAAAATCCACAATGCCCCAACATGATTCATTTGGAAAGTGTAATGAAGAAAATTAATCCTCACGCTGAGAGATTTCTGTGGTTCATTATCTCCATACAAACTGCAAGTTCCCTTTCTTTTTAATCAACCTGTTCAGACATGCTGATACACACCTCCAGGGCAAATGGGACTTGAATCTTCTGTCCTAGAAATGGGGACAATGCCCAGTGTACTACAAGACCCTCTTGCAAATATAACCATAAGACGTTACAGTAGGAGTAGGCTGTTCAGAGAATTCACTCACCTCTGGGAGAGGAAATTCCTTCGCATCTCAGTTGTAAATGAGTGTCCCCTCATTCCGTAACTATGTCCCCTAGTTTGAGATCCTCCCCACTAATAGAAACAACTATTCGACATCCACCCTGTCAGGCCTCCTTGGAATCTTCTATGCTTCAATATGATCACCACTCATTCTCTAAATTGTAGTGTATAAAGGCTTAAATTGTTTGGCCATTCTTGATAAGTCAACCCTTTCATCCCAGAAATCAGCCTAATAAATCTCTCATGAACAACCTCCAATGCAACTACATCTTTCTTAAATGCAGCGTAAAACAAGACTTCCCCATTTTTAAATTCCAATTCCTAAGTAGTACAGGCCAGAGTCCCATTTCCCTTAACAACTTGCTGCACCAGTTTGCTAACTTCTTGTGTTTCATGCAAAAGAACACCCAGATACCTCTGCATTGCACACTTTTGGTATCCCCAATACAGTGAGCTTCTATCTTGCACAATAACCTTCTAATGTGACATCTTATCAAATGCCGTCTGGAAATCCAAATACACTACATCTACCCATTCCTCTTTATCGAGTCTGCTTGCAATATCCAAAAAGAGCCCTAGCAAATTTTTCAAATTCGATTTCCATTTACAAAACTATGTGGACTCTGTTTGATTGCGTTAAGGTATTTCATGCTATTTCTTCCTTAATAAGGGACACTAATATTTTCTCAAAGACAGATGTTAGGCCAATTGGCCTATAATCCCTTGCTTTCTGGCTCCCTTCCTTCTTGAACAGGGCATCACATTCACAGTTTTCCATCTGCCTGGAATCCTCTCAGAATCCAGTGAGTTCTGGAAATTTTTTTTCTTTATTCATTAACGGGATGAGGACGTCACTAGCTAGGCAGCTTTTATTGCCCATCCCTAATTGCCAGAGGGCAGTTCAGAATCAACCGCATTGCTGTGGGTCTGGAGTCACATGTAGGCCAGACCAGGTAAGGATGGCAGTTTCCTTCCCTAAAGGACATTAGTGAACCAAATGGGTTTTTCCCAACGATTGACTCTTAATTCCAGATATTTTATTGAATTCAAATTCCACCATCTGCCATGGTGGGATTCAAACCTGGGTCCCCAGAATATTACCTGGGTCTCTGGATTAACAGTAGAGCGATAATATCACTAGGCCATCACCTCCCTCAACTAACGCTTGCAGTATCTCTGCAACCAATTCTCTTAAAACCTTTGGGTGCAAGTCAACAGTTCCTAGTGACCTGTCTATCTTCACTCCCAAGATTTGCAGCCAATCAATTGAGTGCCTAAAGTCGGCAATTAACACCATACGATCCCGTGAATCTGATTTGTGCTCTTCAGGGGCTATATTGAGCATATCTGCCTTTCTTGATCCATTGAGATCCAGGAAAGGGAGTCCCTATCCCAGGCCTGATCCTCATCTCCACCTGTTTGGTTCACTGACCGTGTAAGAGGCAGGCTTAGGACCTATCCCTTACAAAGCCAGATGGAAACTTGAGGAATAGACCAAGCCCTGAGGGGTTTTGACAAGGTGGATATGGAAGGGATGTTTCCTCTTGTGGGAGAGATGAGAACTGGTGTGGGGGGTGGGGTGCTGTTTAAAAATATCAGGCCTCTCTCATTTGAAACAGAGGGTCTCAGTGGGTCATGAGTCTGTGGAATTTTCTTCTTCAGAGAGGGTGGAGCCAGGGTACTAGAATCATTTTATGTCAGATTAGATAGATTGTTGACTAACAAAAGTAGGGGGCAAATAGCATTGGAAGCAGGCAGGAAAGTTGAAGCCACAATCTGATCAGCCGCAATGTTATTGAATGGCCAGAATGATCTGAAGGTCGAATGGCCCACTCCTGCATTTGCTTTGTACATTCATATACATCAACATACTCTGTGCCCCTCCTCATGTGACTGACAGAAGACTTGAGAGCAGACAGCTCCCCTTCCCAACAAAAAGGTTGGTCAGAAATCAACAAAAGAGACAAAAGGTGTCTCCCCGCAACAACAACAACACACTTTAGGCGGCGACAGCAAAGGCAGAATGGGCCATTCATCAGGCCCTCACCGGGAATTAGGCCCCACCCGTAGGCTGATCTGAGTGGCCAACAGCTCCAGCAGCCCTGGCAGTGCCACCAGCTCAGTAGAGGGCACTGCTGGTACTGCAGGCACCTTCGAGAAAGAGGATCCTCTTCTGCCCACCTCTACAAATAAAAAAATCGCCTACCTGCTCCTGCCTGCCTGCCTGCCAACACCAACATATTCTAACATGAGCAGTGTATTATTAGGACCTGTTGAGCTGTAACAGATTTAATTGACCCTCGTTTAGTTACATTTGGTGTGCAGGCTGATTTCTGAGCCCACACAGCACCCCCCCTTTACTATAGTGTGAGCTCAGGGTGAGTGGGAAGATGATGGACTGGGTATTCAACCTATCTCCTGCTGTTAACACGCCCAGTGTGGGCACCTAATATCCAGCCTAGTGTTTCTAAAAGGGCTGAAGAGACCCCAACAATAACAGTCTGATAGCTAGGTTTGGGTCCCAATATTATTCATTCAGAGGTAGAGTTGCGATTCTGGTTAGATGTATCCCTGGAGGATTCACCACACGATCTCCCATTGGTAATAGCACCTTGTCTATTCTCCTTTCTTTAACTAGAATAAAGCAAACCCCACATCTTGTTATGCAAACTGATTTATCAAATAGCCAGCTAATAAGTGAAAGGGCTGGAGGGAAGTGGAAAATAAAAGGGTGTAATACTTTTAATGCTGTCTGTAAAGTTTCTGCCAGACTTGCTGGCAGAAACATCCCAGAGATTAATCTTTAATTCTTGGGGAATCCAGGGCAGGAGCAGAGTGGTGGCAGCCCCAGGATTGAGGTAGTTTGTACCTCACTGACTCCTTCCTAAACATGTGTGTGAAGGAGACTGAACTTCCTGCACAACATTCCTTGTTCCAGTCCAATTCCAGACCCCACCCACAACTCTTTCTCTGATATATCAATGAAATCATCAGTGCTGCTTCCCCCTCTCGTCTGAAATTGGAAGGGTTTATCGATTTTACTTCCAGTTTCTACCGTGCCCTCACTTTCACCTGGTCTACCTCTGACTCCTCCCTTCCCTTCCTCAACATCTCTGTTTACATTTCTGGGGATAGATTGGCCACCAATATTCCCTGTAAACCCACCAACTCCCACAGTTACCTGGACTACCTCACACTCTGCTTTCTCCAAAGACTCCATCCCATTCTCTCAGTTCCTCTGTCTCCGTCGCGTATGTTCTGATGAGGCCAACTTCAACAAGGGAGCCTCTGAAATGTCCACCTCTTCCTCAACCATGGATTCCCCAGCTCCGTTGTTGACAGGGCCCTCAACTGGGTCAGACCCATCTCCCATAGTTCCGCCCTCACCCCCTCTCTTCCCTCCTACAACAGCGATGTCCTTACCTACCATCCCACCAGCATTCACATCCAGAAAATCATTAGCTACCATTTCCGCCACCTTCAGCGAAATCCCACCACCAGACACGTATTCCCCTCCCCTCCCTCTTCCGCCTTAGTCCACTCTTCCTTCACTACTAGCACCCCTGCAGTTGCCGAAGGTGTAACACCTGCCCATTTACCTCCTCCACCTCAGTATCCAAGGGCCCAAACATACCTTCCAGGTGAAGCAGCACTTTACCTGCACTTCCCACAATCTAGTCTACTGCATTCACTGCTCATAATGTGGTCTCCTGTACATTGGGGAAATGATACGTAGACTGGGTGACCACTTTGCAGAACATCTACGGTCTGCCCACAAAAAAAATCCCAAGCTTCCAGTTGCCTGCCACTTCAACATACCACCCTGATATCTGGCCAGTATTTCTATTTCCCACTTGCTACAGTGCTCCAGCGAAGCTCAGCATAAGCTGGAAGAACATCTCATTTTCCATTTGGGGACCCTGCAGCCTTCTGGACTCAATATCAATAATTTTAGGGCTTGAACTCCACTATGTCCTTGCCCTCACCCTCACACACCAGGCCTTGTTATCACATAGTCTGCTATTACACACAACCCGTTGTTAGCCACTAACAGTCTCCATTAACAGCTATTCACCCTCCTAGCCAGATTGTTACCCACTCCGTTGTCTGTCCAACTGTTTGTCTCTCTCTTTGGGCTCTATCTCCACCCATCATTTAGTCCTTACCCCCTCCCCACCACCCTATCTTCTGCGTAAAAACCAACATTTTCCTAACTACCATCAGACCGGAAACGTTAACTCTGATTTCTTCTCACAGGTGCTGCCAGACCTGCTGAGCTGTTCCAGCAATTTCTGAAGTCACCATTTCAGGCGTCATATTAGTTGCAAAGATACCTAGATAGAAAATTGTAGGTATTATTTTAAAAATGCAGAAATAAAGTTAAGAGATCAGCATCATAGTCCTTATAAAGCTAGGTACAAAGATACCTAGGTACAAAATCTTAGGTATAAATTAGAAAAATGAAGAAATAAAGGTAAACATTTAGCATTACAGACTTTCTAAAGCAGGGAGTCCACCCTGCTTCACCTTAAGGCTGGGAGTCCATTGAGTCTGCATTGGCTCAACTCTCCACCACCGATGCCGTGCAAGCATTGGAGGTAAGTAGAGAGAATAAAAAAGAAGAAAAAGGAGAAAAAAAAAATGAAAAGAGGTAAAAGAAGGAAAGAAATGGCCGGAGCAGACAAGTTCCAGCTTAGGAGCCCACTCCACTGCCATCTTAAAAAACATTTTGAATCCCATTCTATCTCAGACCTGTTGGTATGAATCAGATAATTATTTAATGCCTCATGCCATCAAAAATAAGCATCTGTAAGTATGATGTCTTCATATCAGCATCCTGTATCCCAAATGAGCAACGTGTATTCTTTACAATGTACAGCTTCAGAACACAATTAATCAGATTGTTTTCCAATGTTGTACATCAACACTTTCACAGTTACTAAATATGAATTTTATTTAATGATTTGTTCTTTTTCCTTTCTATCTCCTACCCACCCTGTGATGTATTGATGCAATCCTTACCCTTCCACCATTCCCTTCCCTGGTTAACCCCTCCACTTTGCCCTCCTTTCCCACATGCCTCGTGTACACAGGACAAGCAATTTTTCGACAATGTGTCCCTGCTGATCCAAGGTTCACTGGAAGGAGAGTTAACCCTCATGGACAACCTCTCAGGTTCTGTCTGCCACAACTACGCCATCTCCCAACAAAACAAATGCTGTGCTGAGAAACAGGTTAATAATTCTAGCTTCTCTAACAAAGTCCCATGTTCAGACCGGGAACCTAAGAATGGCTCAAAAGACCAAGGCTAAATGAGGTAAAGGGAATCCATTGAAGAGGATACAACAGGTGCCTTTCAATAGTGTCGCTCTGATTGATATAACATGTAGGGCATTTTTCCTGAATACAATCAGTCTTATCTTACATGAATGGACATTTAGGGAGTATACTTACATTATAGGCATCATGTGGGAAATATTTCCATCTATCTCCTCACTTTCTAAAGACCAAGTTTTCAATGTGAGTTGATCCCAATGAATTCCGAGAGCTAGCATTCCCGAACCACTTTGCTCTCGCAGTCTTATTTTTATCGTCAAGTGACCTAAATGGCGAGGAGGTGAGCTCAGCACCCAGTCTGTGGTATAAATGCATCCGGGTGCTAAGTGGTGTCAGTGGGTGGCAGCAGCTCTATTGGAGCCTGCAGCGACCTTTCTGAAGACAGTGCCAATTGCATCCATGGCAATGGAAGGGTCATGCAGGTTCGAATACGGAGCAATGCTACAGCTGGCACAAGAAAGTCCAGAAAGGTCAGCCTTAAATAAATGGTGTCTGGTGACCCAATTGCGAAACCAAAGGTGAATTCACACCATTGTGGACCAGACTGTTTGGTTTTACCGAATTAAGGATTTCAAAATTTCATACTCATTAGAGAACTGAAGGAGCAGTTTTTTTTTTCTCAGCTCTGAATGTTTGCCATTCCACGAGCCCAGTGTTGAACTATCCTGGAGGCATTAGGAACCCAAGACAAGGTCTAGGTCTGCAAATTTTCAATCCTGCCCCCATCAAGTCCTGACCCAATGACCTCAGGGCTTGAAAATCAGGCTCCACAGCTCTTTTGGAAGTGTACCTACCACCTTCTGAAGGAAATGAAAGGATGCACCCTCAAGGACAAGCTACCTTATACCTTAGCATTTTTAAATTCCTAAAGTGAAAAAAGGCTGATTTTAAACAGTGGATTTACAACTTCACCATATCCCAAAGCCCTTTAAAGCCAATGACCTTGAAATGTACTCGCTGTAATTCGGGGAAATTTCTCATAGTAAGGCCCCTCAAACAGCAATGCAATAAATAACCACCAAATTGGTTTCCTCAATCTGTTGGTTGGGTGATAAATATTGACTGTGGAGAAGACTACCTATTCCTATTCAAATTAGTGGCATAGGTTCTATTATGTAAACTTGAGAGAGCAGGCAGAGCCTTGTAATGTGTCAACTGGAGCACTCAGTTCTGTACGGGCTTGTCAACATGAATTTTGTATTCAAGCCTGTGGTGAGACTTGAACCCAGAGTGTTCTAACTCCGAGGCAAGCCTGCTTTCGGCAGAGCCAAGGCTAACACGCCTGCGGCAAGACACATGGACGTCTCAGAGAGAGAGAAAAATCAGGAGCTAAAGTTGAGAGACAGGCCACCTACTAATTTTTCCTGTGTTCTGCCCAATCGTGCAAGACGATTGTTATAACAACTCCTGTGCACCTGGCAACAATATTCGCGTCTTGAACAGCTTGAGTTTGCCAGATGTTGGAGCTGGGTTGCAGTCTGAGTCAGGCCATGCCTATTCAGCTGGATGAGCAGGTATTCAGGTGTTGAAGAGATTCCACTTCTCTGCTTTGTGAGCAATATTCCATCCTTGTACAGTTTTGGACTGCATAGAGAATTAAAAACCCTGAACAGGGGGCTCAATTGGAATGTGGATGATGCCTTGAAATTCCATTGTACATTCGTCAATCTTAAAGATAATTGCAACTACACTCGATCATGTTTTTGCACCAAGGAGATTAAAGGACCCTACCCTGCCTACAAGGAACGTTTTCCATTGACTGTGTATAATGTGCTTGTGAGACCTTGTTATGCATAAGCCAGCTGCTGAGAATCCCTGCTAGCACTGTGAAATCAGTCCAGAATCTCTTCATTTGTTCAGTATTGGAGGTGTGAGAATAGAGGGATATTTTTCCCAATGGAGAGCTCTCTATGTGGGAGACCCTCCCACGTTCCACTGGGGGCCTGGACTGGAGGGTGTCACATGTAGTCCCATGTTCTTCCTAGTCCCTTATGATAATCACGTGTCAAAACTCTGAAATATTTCTAATTTTCTACATCCAGAAGTGGTAGCACAAGCACCTGAACGGCTTTTTCCGTCGCCAAATCCACCTGTGGCAGTTGTCACCTGTTAACCACCACTACTACATCACCTGTGTTTCCAAATGTTCAGTTTGTGTGCAGAGCTAGTTAAGGACAATGCATTAACACTAAAGGTGAGCGAGTGAGAGTGAGAGCGCTAAATCAGAATGGAGTTAGATGGGAACATAAAGCACTCTGCCCACCACCACTCCCATCCCCTCCCCAGCTGACAGTGGTTCACAGACTCCCAGCCCAATTGTGGTTGTTCACAGGTTCAGGCAGCTCGCACTAGATAAGGTCATATCTGTCAACTGTCTGTCCCTCTTCTGCAGCTACATTCGTATCTTGGTGTCCTTGAAGAAGGAGCATGCAGCATCAACCAATGACTTTGGAGAGAGGTGGGCACTGCAGGGGGTAGAGTGCCTTATCTCCCCATCCACCATTTTTCTTTAGCTCTCTTCCTTAAACAATTGGAAAGTTGGGTGATGTAATTGTGGTGGTCAATACATTTGGTGTAAACTGCCACAGATGATTTGGTGATGGAAAAAGCCATTCAGTCGTGTGTGATAGCACTTCTGGATATTTTAAAAAAAGGAATATTTGGAGTTTTGACACTCCATTATCATAAGAGACCAGGCAAAATTTACACAGTACGTCCAACTGTCGAGCCCATCAGGAGACAAGTTACATATAATCTGTCCAAACAGACAAGTAGTGATGCCACTGACTTAATGCACTTTGGTGCAAAAGTGGTTCAATTTACTTTAAATAGATTCAGCCTAAGATGCAAACTTCCAATCTTACACTTGTAAATATCTGATCCTATGTACTAAGGAGCATAAAAGTAAAATTTGCATTTTGTCATATAGTGCCTTTCACAATCTCGGGATTTCCTGCTTCATGTGACAGCTAATAAAGTAGCACAGACTGGAGTTGTAATATAGGATAATGACAAGAGTTGAAACTGCTGTTGTAGGATAGAAGGACAGAACAATACAACTACCAGGTATGGTACCAGCACATACAGGCTACGGAGTTTCTAGCATTAATCATAGGACTGAATGGATCTGACTGGGCAGCATTAGAGCGGCTTCAGTTTGTAATCACATGCTTATGCAATGGCATTCAAATTCTTGCACTCATTGCTGTTCAGTGATTCCCACTAAGACACCTGTGTTGTGTGAGTGAACTGAACAGCCCCTTCCCTGTGTTGGATAACAGGCTTACAGACACTCTCAGTCTAGACTCACACATGGGAAAGTCTGCTTCCTCAGCAATGGTTGGCACTCTTCGGACAGAGGACAAAAGGAGAAATTTGAAAAAGATTCTTTATAGTGTTTCAGTCTCAGCTGTAACAGTGGGCATATTATAATACTTTTTGTCACCCCTTCCCTTACTTTTACTGAGATATATCGTGGTCCATTTTATTGTTTTGGATGTTAGATTGTAGGGGAAGGGTAATCAACAAAAACAATTGATTCTACATAAATGAAACTTCTACATTTCAAGTTTTCAAATCCTTCAGCTAAAGCTTGCCCAGTCCAAGCCTTTCAGGTCTTGTCTTAAGTTAGCTGAGGTTCCTGATCTGGAGATGGAGCTATTTGCCTTGCATTGTTTGTTGTTGTAATTCTATTTCCTTCTTCCCTTCTGCTGAGCTCAATGGTCATGTTGAGGTTTGTCAGAGACTGGTGCCATCTTAATGCAATCAATTTAATGCTTTCAGTCCTCACAGGCCCCAGACCAGAATGCATCCAAATCACTCTGAATATTGGATTTGCACACAGGATGAAACCAGACCTGAATAATTATAGTTTCTCAAACTGACCTAAAGGACCAACCCTGAATGAAGGTCATGATAGCCATTGGAAAGATTGTTTACCCTCCCAGTTTTGCATGGCATCAACCATTCATGATTGAGGGTAGACAGATGTCTTGCTGCCAGGTCTCTGCAATTAACATACTCTCTCATCATTGGCAGAAATCTGCTTCTTTTAACTACTCAATAAATTCACATGGCATTGTTTTGGTAAGGCACAAGAAAATGTAAATTATTTCAGTAAAAACATTTAAAGGAGTGCCTTCAAGCAAAACAGTATATTTGAAATTCTCGTTGATCCATTTTCTTTTGTAATTTCTTCTTCATTGTTACCTCGTGAGGAAGAGAGTTTGTTCTTCACAAGCTAATGTTGTCTTGAAGAGAACTCTGCCTGAAACAATACTGGGTCATGCAATAAACAATTTTTGTTTGGTACCAGCATGTCCAGGCCCGGTGAAAGTTAATGTAATGTAGCATTCACGCTGCCAACACAGTGTTCTGGGCATTGGGGTAAGAAAGACAAAACAATGGGGAAGGGTGTGATGTTAGGTCTTTTCAATATCACGTGACAATGTAAAATGGGAGATATTGATAGGTTAGCCTGTTCCACATTTCTCCTGATGGAAACTGAGCAGCAGTGAGAAGTGGAAACCCTGACTGATGTTCCTCTCTGTAACCCATCAAAGCTAACTTTCGTTCCCCACTATTCTATCTGCAACAAGCCAGAAGACCTGTGATCTACCCTGTCTTGTTATTCACTCAATAGCCTTGTCTACCCTTTGAGAAAGCAGCAGAGTTTAATAAGTCAAATTATAACAGAAACAGTCCCTGGGATGCAGCAGATTAGTTATCATAGAATTGTGCAATACCAGCCATGCCTGCGCTGGCTCTATGAAAGAATTATCTAATCAGTCCAATCCCTGCCCTGTTTCCCAATAACTACAAACTTTTCATTTTTACACATCAAGTATCTAATTCCTTTCTGAAAGTGACCTTCTTCACTTCAGGTAGTATAATCCAGATTATTTGCTTTGTAGATTGCATTGTATCAGGTGGCAACAATGGAAGCCAATAGTAAGAACTGTTATTGTCTATTGCTGAAAAAAATAGACGCGTTGTTGAAGTTTTTGTCTTGCATTCATGGGAGGGGGGCTGGGGGGGAATGGTAATTGTTTCCTGGCCTGGTTCTCCACAACCACACCTTAATCAATCAGAATTCACTTGCCAACTAATCAGCAGTTTTTCACATGCTAGTTAAACTGATGAATGTAAGATGAAATGCTTTGAGAGCATATCTCTTTTTCTAGTAATACTCAAGTTCTGTGCTACCAAGTGACTAACTGTGATTGTGTTGCCAAAGGTTTACCTTTGATCCAGAGAACTTGCCATGACTTACTCATAGAGGTAGCAAGGTAGAGTACACATTCCTACAGCTGGCTAGGTGGTGACAGGTTCCATCTGGGACTACCTCATTCTCATTCACCCCATTTGGTGGAATTGCAATCCTCATGTGCATGGCTATGTACCTGAGAAAATTGCAATGCCTGTTGTCCATACAAAATGGAAAATGCATTTGAAAGCAGGGAGTGAGACTGGGAAGAGTGAACTTAATGTATGTCAGTAATTATGTCAAATCAATGAATGGGACAAAAAGTGATATTCAGATGAAGCCCTTTCACATCTAATATCTTGGTTCTCCCAATTTTAACAGTTTAAATGACAAAAGGCATTCTATTCACGAATTTAATTGAGACTTATGCCACCTTCCATTCTCAGTCCCCTACAAATAACTCACGGGCTATGGCAAAAGCAAACATGATTTATTTTGTTTTATTTAACCTTTGTGATAAGCATTTTTTACTGTACTGTTCACCCTAAAAGTACTGAATTCTGGGTTTGATGATTGCTTGGGTGGAACAGCACATTCCTTGCCATACAGCAGTATCAAAAGTCCTAGAGAAGTTTTTGAGCTTATATAGTGTACTGAGCTACTGAGCCTCAACCAAGATATCTCTGGGGACTCTCCAATTGGCCTCTGCTGTACAAGTTTTGATTTTTTTTTGAGGTGGGGGAGTTGATCAAGTATTAGCTTCTGATTTCTGGGACCTGTTAAATAGTGCCAACATGTGACTGCCAGCGAGGACAGAGTGGGCAATGCTGTCCTTGGTCAGACAGCCCATGGATGAGTGCAGTCTGGGGTCACGTGAAAAATGGGCAATTAACTGTGAAGCAAACATTAGTGGAACTGTCCACCCAGCATCAGCTGGAGAGAGACAGAGAGAGAGAGAGAGAAAGTTAATCAGCAAAATTATGCCATTTGAGGTGCAAGAAATGGGCCTTTTAATGCAATAAGAAAACAATTTTGTAGAGGGTGAAATTGCAAATAACTGCATCACAGCTGATCGCTGACAGTGAAATGAGCTTGTGTGATGCATAAGTGATATTTAACTTGATGATTTTAATGTTCATTCATTTACTGACTTGCTTTTCTCTCTGCATGCTGAGTGACACTGATATGGTATAGCTTGAATATAGTGATATGTAATATATAGTGATTTGGAATAGCTTGCTGGCAGCATGTTTGGTAAGAGTGACTGCTTTATATCTGATCATTCTTTATCTTGTTATGGTATGAGCAGTGTGTTCGAATAGACAAGGAAACAGCAGCTCGAGTGCAGCAAGCCCTCACAAAGAGGACACAGGCTGACCTGGTTTATCCTTGTTGTCCTGCTTCGATATAAATTCCAAAATAAACCCATCATTAGCTCTTAAAAATTTAAATTTAAGTGACCACAGAATAAATTGGCATTTGCGGATTACGGGTAGATTTATTGTTGACAGATTATAGGAAGGATTGAAACTGAAAGGTTCACTCACAATCTGAGATTTTTTGTTTCATGTTTACTCTTGCTGGATTGTGATGGGAGATCAGACCATTATTCCATAAGTGCCAAGCAAGCTCGGTATTGATGCAGAACTTGCATTGAGAAAAGCTTCAAGAATCCCTATAGTTGTAGCAGTAGTAAGAGGAGGGTTAATCTTCATCTCCCTCACTTTGGCAGTGGAATGGCTTGTTCTAGGTTTTGCCCAGTTGTCACTTCCACAGCAGATGTTATCTGAAGCAGAAATGTGGACTATAACTGACCCGTTCTGCTTTCCACTTCTTTCCTTCAATCCAGAAGCTGCTGTGATTCTCGGTGGCTTTATCTTCTGTGCAGAAGCGCAGGGATTGACTCGAATATGGTTTGACATTTGGTAAAAGTTATGCTGATCATTGTGGTTATAGAGTGTGCCTGATTCCAATGAGGCATTTACGAGAGCTATCAGCAGTAAACTCTTGTAATTGCAGTGATCAGGAGGTACAAAGATCTCTCAGCAAGAGTCCACATTAAGCAGTGAGTAAAAACAGCAACTAAGTGCATTCATTATTTATTTAGCACTGCAATATTTGTTTAAGACATGTATTTGGATGGACAGGCAATTTTCTCTCTTTATCATAACCCTAACTATGACAGGCTCCTCTTTCCCACTCGATTTATATACAGTTAAGGAAGATTAACAGAAATGTTAACGTACCATTGCACTTGGCTAAGCATGTGCTCAAGCTTGAGATACCCAGCATTTATTGGCTTCTGCCTTCCTTCCTCCACTGATAATGCACTTAGCATCATCCTCTGTGGATTGTGAATCAATTGTGCAGCACTGTCGCAACTAGTTTGCAAAGAAAAGTTGCAGCATGCCCTTTCAAACTGACATTGCACTCAAGTTAATAAGTTGAAGTTCGTCCAAGAAGAAATTGGTCTGTTTTGCTTCCAGCAGTTCCATCACTTGCTGGTTGGTTGAACAGACTCTCATGGTGTCTGTCGTAATCCCTCAATGGTTTTTACTGCATTCTACCTGATGAAAGTCAAGGTTAAAGATCAGTTTATGGGATATAAGAACAGCCACTGGTGTAGGCAAGCCAGTGGTTATCAGGGTAGCCCTGTAAATGGGGAAGCACCCACCAACCCAAACGAAAGATGGTAGATGTGAAGGTGATCAATCTCATGTAACATGGGAGCAGAGGATTTAGGAAGAGCAGTAGGTTATTTTGGCTCTTCAAGGCTATTCCATCATTCATTAAGATCTTGGTCAATCTGGTTGAGGTCTCAACTTCACTTTCTGTCTGTATCCCATTGCCCTTGACACCGTAGGTTACCAAATTCCTTGAATAAATTTAAAGATGCATCCTCCATCACCTTCTGGGAAGGGAATTCCTCTGGTTTAGGTCTCACCAAAAAGAAAAAAAACATCTCCACTCTATCCAATGCCCTCAAGATCTTATATGTTTCAATGCAAACATCTGTCATTTTTTGAAACCCTATTTGAAACAGGCCTAACCTGTTCAATCTTTCTTCATAAATAAGTTCTTTATCCTAAAAATGAATCAAATGAACCACCTCTGTACTGCCTCTAAGACAATTATGTCAGTTTTCAAATAAGGAGACCAAAACAGTAGACAGTACTCCAAATGTCGTCTCACCAATACCCTGTACAGCTGCAGTAAAATTCCCCTATTATATTCCATTTCTTTTGCAATAAATAACAGCATTCCAGTTGCCTCCTTGCTTTCCTGCAGGCTAACTATGTGATCCCTCCATACCACTGAATTCTGCAGTCTTTCTCCATTTAAACAGATACTGCTTCCCTATATCTCCAGCAAAAATGAACAAGTTCATATTTACTCATATTATACTGCATCTGCCACATTCGCTTAAAAGTGCAAAGAAATAGCACCAAATGCTGCATATGGCCATTACTGACCTCACCAAAACCTTTGGCTCTTTCAACCACTCTACACCCAAGTCAATCTGAGCATCACCATTTGCAAGTTGTACATGTTTTAAAATATTTTTCTGCTTCTCTGGTCTTACTATCAAAGTGAAAACATCACACAATCTCACATCATGCATTTCTAACGCCTTGTTGCCCATTCACTTAAGCTGTGTATATCCCTTTGTTTCAGAGATAGTAGGAACTCCAGATGCTGGAGAATCTGAGATAGCAAGGTGTAGAGCTGGATGAACACAGCAGGCCAAGCAGCATCAGAGGAGCAGGA
>NC_063354.1:41295227-41310953 GCF_021869965.1 Rhincodon typus | reverse complement strand
GTCTGGACCCTTCCTCAGAAAATCTGAAGAAGGGTCCAGACCCGAAACGTCAGCTTTCCTGCTCCTCTGATGCTGCTTGGCCTGCTGTGTTCATCCAGCTCTACACCTTGTTAGCTCAAATTCTAACCCTGTTTGTAAGTTTCAAATTGCATGGTCCTCGTCTGCAAGAAAGGGATTCAAAGCACTATAGATACCATTTATGTCGGGGCTTCCTAAAGGTGTGTATGTTTAGGGGTTGGGAAGGGATCAGGAGTTACAATTTTGGTGTCACAAGACTCCAGGTAGGAATGGCTGTCATTGAAATTGAATCAAATTACAACAGCCTTGTTCCCATTCTAACGGGCCATGAAATAGTGTCACAGTGGGAAAAAGTTTGGGAAGCAATGATTTGTACTTTTGTTCTCATGTCCATATAAACTCAGTTGGAGTACAAGGGGACTCACGCCTATTATTTCCCTTCATATTCTCTGCCTAAAGCCAGATACAACCCACAGAGTTACAACCTCTACCATGGATTGGACAAGGAAGCAGGTCCCTAACACAAAGCAGCTAGAAACACCAACTGGACTCATACTGGCCATTCCACCAACTGAGCTGCTTTATGTGCATGTTGTATCCTGGGGCTACAGACAGTGACAGCAGAGATTCCAACACAGGGCTGACCAGGAAAGCCTCTTGTTCTTACCTCCTGTCAAGAGCATGTGTTGGAAGGATACACAGGTGGATACTCAACATGTTAGCCTGCATTATGAACATACCTTCCTTGCCAATCATCAAGTCCTGAAGTGGGACTCGGGCCGGAGTTACTGCCTCAGTCACAGAGATGTTACCCATTGCATCTCAAGACCTCCTCCTCTACACCTTTATGGAGGTCTGTTACTGATGAGATGGTAGACTCTCAATTGACTCAACATCTAAATGCCTTCCAGACGCTCGCTATGTTGCTCTATAGGCATCACACCCAGTTATGCCCTAAAAATGGATTGGTTATCAGTTGCTTTTAGTTAAGAGTTATTTTAGATTATTAATATATTTACCCTTGTTTCGAGCTGGCTTGAACACTGATTGTGTGTTGATGTTATTGATCATTTATCTCTGCAGTTTATGAGTACACTGACTCGTACAAAACACAGTATAAAGTAAACCTGCCTGAGCTGTCACAGTTGGCCCAGTACTTGCACTGTACATGTCTGTGTATTCTATAACTGAAATTAGACAGACATCCATAGTCCAACATTATTGAATAATTGCATCTCACTAGGGTCACCAGCTCCGATTACACATATTCTAGAAGTTTCGTTCCAAACCTCCAACAAAATTGCACAGTCAGCAGTCTTTTTCTTATAACTAATGAACAAAATATTTCAAAGAAAATGACAATTTTTCGATTAATGTCCCTACGATTTATCTGCTAGTTTCCTGACCACAGTGTTTAGAAAATTAATCTTTAACTCCTATAGACTCAAGAGCAATCATGGAGGGTTGCATTCCAAAATGCTCCCTAGTAATTTGCAGTCCTGACTCAGCATTGTGGGCCTAATAATTAGGCTCAGTATCCCAGAGCCAAGTGGCAGCACAAAAATCAGTTCCTTTTAATCTTGAAACAATTCAGAGAACGCTGGAGAAACCCAACAGATCTGGCAGCATATGTGGAGAGAAAGAGAATTAAAGTTTTGAGTCTGGTATGACACTTTGAATCCTGGTCCTTCCTGGAAAGTCTCAGACTTGCTGAGTACTATATTGGATTGTCCAGTGGTGGGCCAATAGTTGGAAATCAGACCATCACTTCTTGTGAAGGATTACACATGAGGAACTAGGAAGATCCCAATACCTCTGGAACTCCCTGCATGAGTCACATTCAGAAGGAGGGAGCAAACTCCAGGTAAGACAAAAATAGAAAGGAATCAGGAGAGGAGAATAAGGAATAAATTATAGAAGGTCACAGGGCAGCTTGAAAGAGTGGCTAATAATGGATTCAGCATCCAAGGCTTTATTTATAGGGGTACAGAGACAAGAGCAAAGAGGTTATTCTTCAACTGAAGTACTGCATCCAGCTCTGGGCATCATGTTTGAGGAAGGATTATTTTCCTTGGAAGAGAGAAGGCTGAGAGGAGATTGGAAAGAGGTCTTCAAATCATAAAGATTCAGAGCTGAGCAAGGGCCCACTAAAAACATGAAAAAGCAACATGAGGAGAAACTTTATCGCAAGGCGAGTGGTTAAGGTCTGGACTGTACAGCCCAAGAGTGAGATGAAGGCAGGTTCAATTGAAGAGGGTTAGACTGTGATTTGAAAGGGAAGTGTGCACTATTACAGGGAGAAACCAAAAGAATGGCATTCAGTGAAATGCTCGTTCAGAGAGCTAGCGCAGACACAATGGGTTGAATGGCCTCCTACACCGAAACAATTCGATGTAAAGGATTGTTTTAGTTGTTAGTTCATTAAGCTGGTGAGGGATGCAATTGAGTGTAAACTGATCCTTATTGGAAAAATAAGCTAATAGGAGTCTAGTGTTGGTCATGAACCAATAAAAGGAATTGATCAAGTAACTGTTGAGAGATATTCAAGGGCATGGCTATGAACAGATGACATCATGAATGTTTTAAGAAACAGTTTAACACCAGTGGAAAAGATTTCCTCCAATAGCATATTGTAGATGTGTTCACAGTTTTAATTCACAGAGGAATCCTTTCAACATAGTTGTTAACCATTTGATTGGATTGTAGTTGACATTAGCCCAATGAAGTGTTTAGGAGAAAAGGGAAGAGACTGTGTTCACCTAAGAGCAGATATGGTTAGAGTAGAATAAACCTGAAAGCAAGACGATGAGACACAGCAAACTTGATTCAATAAAAAAATCTTTTCTCCATTCTGCGCCGATGACCTGATAACATAGCGTGAGTCATGTGATATGAGGCACAACAGTCCAGCGATGACAACCAACATGTTGTCATGGAAATACTGATCAATGATCACTTCCTCCATTTGGATTGCACTGATCATCTACACCTCTGACAATTCTCTGCCCACAACAGACTCAAGGTCAGAGAATGTTGTTAAACTGATTTCCCCTCTCCTTCCTTCTTGAAGGTGGTGTCTCCTTGTCGGATTCTGGTTCCACATTTGATGCTAACATCCCACCATTTCACTCATCTTTGAGCTATGATAACAAGTGTCAGCCACTCTTCAATGATGAAGGTCATTGAAAGTTCCTCTGGACAGCCATTGAGGGAAAGAAACCTCTCAGAGGTCAAATATAAGATGCATCTTGTGCCCCCCGACTGGGACTAGCTAGCCTCCGTTCCTGATTCTACTACGGATAAACTGACTGATGTTGTGGAGCCAGCAATGAAGGCTACTTCCAACATTTGTTGCAAGAAATATAAATCACTTTAAAAAGAATGAGCTGAATATTCTGAGATTATAAGGTGATGGTTACCACCGAGAAACAGAGTTTAGAAAGTCGATGACAAATTCTAAACTCTTCAATTTTGGTAAATCTGAATGATAAGTCCCAGGCTAGGCTTTCCAGTCAGAGACAGCATTGCATCAGTCATTGATGAATGTCCTCCACATGACAAAACAACAAAGGATGTTGTAAAACTATCGACACCTAACAAGACTCTGGGCATTTCAAACTAAACACAAAATGTTACACTTTATGAATAATTTATAGCCATCAAATTCTATTATTGGGTTATTTTGCATCGACTTTGGTGGGAAATGCACAAAGGAAGAGTATTTCTAGCCCTGATTTTTATATAAAACCATCTGCTCCTCTCCGTTGCCCAAGCATTCAACATTTCCAGGCTGATGTGTAGACTAATGCTTTCAACTGTCGCGCAACAGTACCTTTATCTCAAGCCAACATTTCTGGATTTTGTATCTGTCTTCCGTTAGGTCTGCCTGTGCTTCTGTTGATGTCATCCCATCATTGACTGTGTCTCCATGGTACAGTAGCACAGAAATGCTGTTGTGCTATCTTGTAGCCATTGCCTATGACAATGAATACTATTCCCATCATGCCTCATGCAAGAGCATGTGATTAACAGTTGACATTGGTTCTAGTAGACAATTTATTTGGAATTAATGGGTTGTGTTAAGCAGATAAATGTGTACCGATGCAATTCTTCTTATTAGTCTCACGGCACAGATGTAAAATGGTAGGTACATGTGAACAAAAATAACACTAAATGGTTGCAAGTATTATCTTTCATGCAATGCTTTGTCCAAAATCGGGGAATGACTATTAAGTGCATTCTTCTAGTTCCTCTGTATTTTTGCTGTACATTTTAATAATTTTATAGGTTAAAGCTTCTCAGCCTGGGCTGAAGGACAGTGCAATTTTTATGAAGAGGTGGGAGAATTTATTGAAGCACTGTCACCTCTACTGCCCCACTCTTAGACATTTTCACCCATCATCCAAAGTATGGCTTCAAGAATCAGTTCATCATTAAACCATAATGCTAGAGTGGAAGATCTCACCTGCTGTCAACAGTGGGTAAGGTCATGCTTAGGCTCAGTTGTGATGTTAAACTGTGGTGAGAGAGCTCCGCCTTCTTCCTGGTTTATATATGAATGTCTGGTTGAATCAGATACCTGAGAGCAACCAGCACCTGTGAAACCAGCTCCGGCATGGAGTCACACTTTGAAGACTGGAGAGAATTGACAAGTGCAAAATTGTTCATTTTGGACAAAGTTTTGCCAAATATATTCCAAAATAAGGCCACACAGCTGAAACCTGACCTGATAACAAAAGTGAACTGGATAATCAAATGGTTAAGATGAAGATGCATGGGGTAGCCATTATAGGAGGAGTGTCTTCATGGAAAGAAATAGCATGCAACTTACTCTGGAGTTGTTTTGGGGACCAAAACAGATTGAGGTTAGCACCATTTAATACATAGAATGAGAAGCACGATCTACCACATTGGGTGAACTAACACCAATGGAAAGAAGTTACCATTTAAGCCCCTGGTGATAACCAGTTTGCCAGTTCTTCGCTGACTGGTCTTCCTGTGCAAAGCCAGAATTGAGTCGAGTGTTTGGTTGACAGCTTCTCCACAATGCTGCTGGATTCTGAGAGCCTAGCACGTTTAATCCCAACTCTTTCTTTTGCCCAAGCCTTTGTAGACAATGGCCAATCTGTGGAAAGTAGAGATGTTACATTGAAAATATTAATTTCTTCATCAAAAGCATTTGATTGCATTCTAACCTGCACTCCAGTCCTTAATTCAGACTCATGCAGCTCCAGTTTTATTTTGAAGTGACATAAACAAGGAGAAGAGGACCAGTTGGAGTAGGAATTTGTCTTGGCCATTCAGGCAAAAGGCCACCAGTGATTCCAACAGAATTCATTATCTGCCAGCTATAGTTTAATGATGGGCAAGGCAAGTTTTTAGCCCTCTGTTTTGATTTTTAAAGTTTAATTTTCCCCAGATTTTTGTTTACAGCATATTTTTACTTTCTTGCCCTTTGCTGTCAAGCATACCTTTCCCAATTTGCGTGATAGATCCTATCAGTAACTTCAAGATATTGCTAGTGAAAATGGTTAATCACTTGTAGTCATTCACTTGAAGACACTGTATTTGGTAACAAAGAGTACTGCACATATGCAGAGAGGATTATACATTTGCATGAAGCAGCTTACTGATGGAATTGGCATTGTCATGGTTCGTGTACTCACAGAGTGCCCAGTATTGTGTCCTATCGATCTGTGACACATGACTGTCTGTTTTGTGTTGCAGCATAATTAAATTGTAAACCATTGCCTAATAGCAAAGCGATGTAACATGTCCTGCTCAGACGTTTTGAACTTTCTATTTTTGTTTTGTTGCCTTTCTGTTGCTGTTAATGTAGGATGTTTCTGTGTGTCAATGACCTTCTGCATGAGTGTGTTTCATATTATCAGCAGCTCAGCTTCGTTCAGCTCTCATCCTGTTCTGTGCCCCATGAGCCTCATGGCACCCTTTCTGTCCTGCAGGCTGAGCAGATCCAAGAACAGCAGGCGAAGGAGGAGATCCCAGAGAAGAACCTTCTGACTGTGAGGAAGAGTTTTGTAGGTCGAACACACTCACTGCCCAATGACAGCTACATGTTTCAGCCTGTTGACCCTGCTCCCTTGCAGGGTCTACAGAGATCAGAGAGCAGTCACCGGCTACAGTCAGGTATGTCTCACCCAACCGTGCTGAATGGAAGTGATGTGGTTAGATCTACTCAATGCAACAACTCACTATGTCCAACAGTTCTGGCAAAGGGAATTCAAATTGAAAATCAATCACATTTTCTGCATCAATCCAACCCTCAAAATCCTCAACAATGAGGAAATCCTGCACATCATTGCAAAAGTTAAGGCTGCATTTGCAAACTTTTCAGCCAGAAGTGGATGGCACGGTGGCTCACTGGTTAGCAATGCTGCCTCACAGCGCCAGAGACCTGGGTTCAATTCTAGTCTTGAGTGACTGTCTGTGTGGAGTTTGCACATTTTCCCCATATCTGTGTAGGTTTCTGCCAGGTGCTCTGGTTTTCTCCCACAGTCCAAAGAGGTACGGATTGATGGATTGGCCGTGCTAAATGTCCCATAGTTTTCAGGGATGTGCAGGCTAGGTGAAATAGCTGTGGGAAATGCAGGGTTACAGGAATAGGGTGGGGCTGGGTCGGATGTTCTTTGGGCAGTCAGTGCAGACTCAATGGGGCAAATGGCTTGCTTCCACACTGAAGGGATTCTACGATTCGAAGTGCTGAGTGGATGATCTATCTTGGCCTCTTCTTGAGTCTTCACTCCCCTGGAGGCCCAGGAGACTACAAATGCTGTGGGCCCTGACAAAATTCTAAAGATTTGTGCTCCACCAGCTATGCCAAGCTGTTCCAGTACATTTACCATGCTGGCATCTACCCAGCAATGTAGAAGATTGCCCCGGTTTGTTAGGTAAACAAACAAAAAGCAGGACAAATCCAACTAAGCCAATTTGTCTCTTTATCATCAGTAAAAAGTGATGGAAGGATTGTTAACAGTGCTGTCAAGCAGCACTTACTCAGCAATAACCTGCTCAATGATGCCCAGTTTGGGTTCTGCTAGGGCCACTTGGCTCCTGATCTCATTACAGCATTAATTCAAACATGGACTGAATTCCAAAGGTGAGGCGAGAGTGACACCCCTTAACATCAAGGCTGCATTTGACTGAGTGTCAGGGAGCCCAGGCAAATCTGGAATCAATGGGAATCAGGGAATAGTTGAAGTCATACCTGGCAAATAGGAAGATGGTTGTCGTGTTTGAAATGAGTCATCTCAGCGCCAGGACATCTCTGCAGGAGATCTTCAGGGTAGTGAACCAGGCCCAATCATCTTCAGCTGCTTTATCAATGACCTTCCCTCCATCATAAGGTTAGAAGTGGGGATGTTCGTCAATGATCGCACAATGTTCAGCACCATTCACAGCTTCTCAGATACTGAAGCAGTCCATGTTCAAATGCAACAAGATCTGGAAAATACCTAGGCTTGGGCTGACAAGTGGAAGTAACATTCACATGACGCAAGTGCTAAGCAATGACCTTCTCCAACAAGAGAATCTAACAATCACCCCTTGATATTCAATGGCATTACCATTGCTGAATCGCCCACTATCAACATTCTGGGGTTAAACTGAACTGGACTGGTCACAATAATACAATAGCTATAAGAGCAGGGCAAAGACTAGGAATCCTGCAGCACGTAAATCACCTCCTGACCCCCCCACCCCACCAAAGCCTGTACACCCTCTACAAGGCACAGGATGGGAGTGTGATGGAATACTCCCCACTCACCTAGATGGGTGCAGCTCCAACAATACTCAAGAATTTTGGCACCATCCAAGGCAAAGCAGCCCGCTTGATTGGCCACTAGCATTTATACTTCACTGAGTCCCCTGATTAATCTTCACTCATTAATTCTATCCACATCCGTGTATGCAGCATGTAGGTTAATCCCCACTTGAGCTTGTAAACTGGTGCAACACTTGAGTACAGTACTAAGGGTCAGCTGTCCTGTTGTAGGTGCTATTTCTTCGATGACCTGCTGAACTATTAAACATATAGGTACATGGCACAATGATTATGGAATCCCTCCTGACAGATTCACCAATATTTACCTCTGAACCACACCATCAAAAACAGATAAACTTGTAATTTGTCAGGTTGCTGGTTCTGAGTATGGGCATGTCCCAATTTGCTGCCACATTTGTCTACAAAACAGTAATGACGTATAATGTGCTGCACTTTCAGATATTCTGAAGATGTGAAAAACTTGACACAAATTCAAGTTCATTTGTTCATTAATTAGTAAAAATGTTTTTGTCTTGCACAGGTAAATTTGATCCAATGGTTTAAAACTTGACAAATAACCATCACTGCTTATCTTTCCCCAGGTTCCACCACCTCAGTTCAGTCTCAGCCCACAGGGGCCATTGGCCACCTTCAGGTTCCCATCGGGTTGTTCCTTCCTGTCAGCCATCAGAGCAGTTTTGATTCTGAAACTATCCCGAAGATACCTCCCCCTCGGAGATCTGTGAGTGCTCACAGAATGCTGCGTAGGCAGGTAGGTGTCAGCATCTGTGGGTCCAAGGTCCCTCTACCCATCTCAAACCAAAACTGCCTTCTCACTCTTTCCTGCCGGCAGTATTTGCTTTTTCCCTTGTTCAGACATAGCAAGAAATATGGCCATGCCTTTAACCCAGCGCTTACATGTATTTTTTTTTAATGCTTTCATTTTGAAACATGAAACTAAACCAGGAAGGAAATTGACATTTGAATCTAGGTTTGTAGTTCTTACTCATCCTCTAGCTGGTGCTGTAAATCAATCCCATGTATATCACTTTCTAGAAAGTCTATGCAGCTCTCTGTAATCTATGCCCGATCTTTCTACGCTCTGTTGTACGTAAATTCTGTTCCCTTTGCTAATAATATGTGCCTATTCCAACCTGTGTCTTCCTACTTTATATTCAGCCTGTCTTGTGTGCTCTGTTAGACAGAGATCCGATGTGAAAGCATCATACATAGGAGCACAAGTGGACTGTATGCCCCTCCAGCCTACTTCACTTTTAATAAGATCATCGTTGATTGTGGACTTCAACTCTTCTTACCCATTGTAATAGACCAGACCAAATTCCCTCAAAACATATTAAGAAGATAGCCTAGACCCTAACTTTTTCTTACTTTAAAGGCAAGTGCCAGCTGTGGCATTCCGGATGCAATTCGATTGGTCAAACTACCAGTCTTGAAGCAAAACATACTTTATTCATACACTTTAGTTAAAGTACAATAAAGGAAAGAAATTGAGATAGAGTTAAGATTGAGTCTATTGGAAAACTTAACAGGATAATAGATTATCTAACTAATAAACAGTAACTGTTGCAATATAGTAACAACACATAAACACACCTTTGGCAAAAGGCAAATTCATTAAAATAAATTGTCTCACATGCAATTCTAGCAGCAGGAAGAGAACCCCCACCTTTTATGTGTAACTGAAAGGAAAAACAGCTTCCACATCCAGCTTCAAGATCCCAACAGCAATTGCTACTAAAAGTTTAAAACTAAGAATCCTAGTTTTGAAGAAGCTTGACCCCACCCATTCAGGCTGCTTCTATTGTTCCAAATTTGAAAAAAACTCAAAGCCTCACAAGCTGTTTATTTTATTAGATTCAAATAGATAGCTTGTAACCTCTGCTTTAAATTCACTCTTCAATAAAAAAGGACAAAATACATCTCTTAAAGCCATAGTATTGTCATACCACTCACATCCACGTGCCCTGACTTCCTTAGAGTATAAACATCTCCCAGTCTTGGTCTTGAAATGCTGAGCATCCATAGCTCGCCAAAGCAGACACTTTCAAAGATTCACAACACTCTGAGTGAAGACATTTCTCCTCATCTCAGTCCTCAATGTGTATCCCCTTGTCCTGAGTCCATCGGTAGAATTCTTTTAATTCTTTTTAAAATTCATTCATGGGATGTAGATGTCACTGGCCAGGCCAGCATTTATTGCCCATCCCTAATTGCCCTGAAGGCAGTTAAGAGTCAACCACATTGCTGTGCGTCTGGAGTCACATGTAGGCCAGACCAGGTAAGGATGGCCATTTCCTTCGCGAAAGGACATTAGTGAACCAGATGGGTTTTTCCCTGACAATCGGCAATGAATTTATGGTCATCATTAGACCCCTAATTCCAGATTATTATTGAATTCAAATTCCCATGATCTGCCATAGCCAGATTTAAACCCAGGTTCCCAGTACATTACCTGAGTGCCTGAATTAATAGTCTAGCGATAATACCACTAGGCCATTGCCTACCCTTCATCGCCTACCCTACCCTCTGCCCTGTCTGGTGATAGATTTGGAGTTGGGGGGTGAACATTAAATCCAGCAGGAGGCAGTGAGTTGGAACCTTCCCCACATTCCCACAACCACCCTGATTAATTCTGAGAGAGGAATGTCTATGGCCAGACTTCCCACCCTGCCACCAATTGAGCCTTTTAAGCAGATAAGTAATGACCACTGGTCCTTACCGCCACCACGGGTATTAACCCAGCCATTAGCAAGTCCATGGTGATGTGAGACACAGGCTTCTTTCTGTCTCCCAGTGAGGGAGGGAGACTGAGGAATCAACTCTCCTTCAAAGGCACTCAATGCCAGATTGGGGGATCCAGCATCGTGAAGGGAGTTGCTTGCTGAAACTCAGCCTCTGTCCTATCTGCTGACCCTTACACCCCTCCCCACTGCCCTCTACGATCACCACCCTGAGAACCCCTCCTTCCATTGCTTACCTGGGTCGTCCCTCAATCTTAGGTGTCTGGTGTTTGTTATTCCAACAGCGACCACCTCCTTCCCAGTGTCACTGCTGAGCAGAATAGCTGCCACCTCTTATTGGCCAGCAGCTGTCAGGAGGCAGGAATTCTATCCCTGTGATCAGGATCCCAAGGAAAGGCTCACCTCTGTCTGGTCAACTGCTTTATTAGCTTGTGATTTGACTGCCCTTCCCAAAGGAAGCAATGCAATTCTCTTAACTGAGGTCTCCAGCCATCAGGCAAGGTCCCTGTCTCTTCAACAAAATTCACCCTTTATCCCCAATTCTAGATCCAATTTCAGCATTTGAATTAATCTAATAGAATCTGGGGTTAATCACAACATTAACTAAGAAGGCTGCAATTCTAATTTAACTTTACTCCAAGCCTGTCCACTGTCTACTAGGCATCAGTCAGGGTGGAATATCCTCCCCTTGCATTGCAGCTCCAACAACATTGAAGAATCTGCACAGCTTCCAGGACAAAGCAGACCCACTTGATCACCACCCGATCATCCACCAAATTAAATGTTCACTCCCTCCACCCACTGACTCTCAGTTTTTTTGGTGCACCGTCTGCAAGATTCATCATAGCAACTCGCCAAGCATCCTTCCATAGTACCTTCTAAAGTCAGTCTCTCCCATAGAAGGGACGAGCAGACATATGAGAGATACACCCACAAGTTGCCCTCCAAGCCACTTACCATCCTGACTCAGAAATATATCACCATTCCTTCACTGTCACTGAGTCAGAATCCTAGGACTCCTTTCAAACTGCGAGTGTCCCTTCACTACAAGTACTGCAGTGGCTCAAAAAGGCAGATTACCAACACCTCCAGGGCAATTAGGGAGAAAGAATACAGCACACTGTAGGATGAAAGTTCATATAGAAGCTGTTTTATGAACCTCACACAGTTTCAGCTGTTCAGAACTGGTGCTAACATTTTCCTTACGTAAAATACTATGGATTCTGCAATTTTGAAATAGAAATTGCCAGAAGCTGTGCCTTCAAGTAGAGGTGTTGTCAACAACATAATGTCACTGGACTAGTATTTCAGCAGCCCAGGCTGACAACATACAGGTTCAATTTAAACCCACCCAATAAAATCTGGAATTGAAGGGTTTATCTCAATAACAGTGACCATGAAGCTATTAGTGATTGTCATTGAAAACTGTGCTGTCCTTCCCTGGTCTGATCTCTATGTGACTGGAGACCCACAGAAATGTAGGAACAAAAACAAAAAATGCTGGGAAAGCTCAGCAGGTCTGGCAGCATCTGTGAAGAAAAAATCAGAGTTAACGTTTCGGGTCGGTGACCCTTCCTCAGAACTCCCACAGAAATGTGGTTGACTCTTAAATGGCTGAGCAAGTCACTCAGTTGATGGGCAATAAAATCGGGCATGGCAGTAACATTCCCATCCATTAATTAAAATAAATGAGTCAGTGCTGATAAAAGGCCATCACTCTGAAACTTTAACTTGGTATCTCTCTCCATAGTCACTGCCTGAGTAATTGCAAAATAGTCTGCATTTACTTGTTCACCATATATTGACTTACTTGCAATATGCAGCCAGTTCCCATGTAACATTTGATTTATGATCTGAAAAGTCTTAGTAATGGTGTTCTGTAGAAGATGACTTATCATTGTAGAAATGCAGTGCATTTGTGGTATACTTATAGAACTTGCATAACATTATTTGCATTATCCTTGCTGATTCATTTCTAATTGATCTTTTCCTCCCCCCACCCCTTCTCTTTGTTTTGACAACATGTAGCTGAGCTTTTTTCATCCTCGGTCTCGTGGCAGAAGCCCTGTTCATCATAGAAACTCTTGTTGCTAATACCTTCATCACCTATTCCCTCCCCTACTCCCAGGATGGTTACTCTCCTGCCATCATGCGCACCTTCTAACCTAAAAAGTGTTCACAGTGAATCTGCTGATGTGTGGAGCCTGTTTCCTTTTTGTGTTGAAGATGGGCTTCCTGCACGAATACTAACACTGGCCTCCTGTTTTCTTCAGTACAAATGACATTTAACAGGCGTGCCACTTCACCTCTACTGCTTTGTAGACTGTTAGTCTCAGATTTTCATGTAAAACAATGTCTATTTTTGAAAACATATTTTTTAAATATTTAGAGTTAAAGTGTGGGTTTAAACTATCTTTTGACACACGTGACCCTACCTGTTGATTAAAGGGAGTGCAGCAAAAACTACTGGAGAGAAGTGGAACCTCTTGTCATTAGAAGTCTCAAAAGAATGAGGATAATTATTATTTTGTGTGACAGTGTAGAATGAACAATATTGATTCAGACGCCTGTGTTATACATTTCTTCTGGTTCCTATTGATTTCATTTTGAGAGATGTCTTCGCTCTCTGTTCTCTGCCCAAATACAGGTTTGACCCTCAGTGCCATAACCTCCATATGTGCCACTTGACAGAGTAGTGGTAATATCACTAGATTAGCAAACCAGAATCCCAGGCTAATGGCGACATGGGTTCAGACCCCACCACAGCTGATAGTGAAACTTAAATTCAACAAAAACCTGGAAATACAAGGGAGTTATTAATGGTGACCATGGAATTAACAGTATAAACTGGAGCTTCTACTGTCAATCACATGGTCACCATTATTATCTCACATTTCATTTTCAGGTTTTTGTTGAATTCAAGTTTCAGATTCAAATCAAAGGAATTCCTATCAAAGAGGATCTTCAAATGGCAGCTGGTAGATTTTTAAATTCAAGACCCACAGCTATGTGCTTGAGAAATGAATATCACTGGTTTATTGAGATTGTCAAGAGAGAAACTTACCCCTCATTGACAGCACATTGAAACTACCCTCAAGCAAATGGCATTGGCTAGTTTGGTCTTACACCATTAAGATTATGGGGTTGAGATTGCCTGCTAACTAAATATATTAATGCAGTGACAACAAGGTGCAGGGCTGGATGAACACAGCAGGCCAAGCAGCATCATAGGAGCAGAAAGGCTGACGTTTCGGGCCTAGACCCTTCATCAGAAAAGGGGGAGGGGAAGGGGGTTCTGAAATAAATAGGGAGAGAGTGGGAGGTGGATAGAAGATGGATAGAGGAGAGGATAGGTGGAGAGGAAACAAACAAGTCGAAGAGGCGGGGATGGAGCCAGTAAAGGTGAGTGTAGGGAACAGGTCGAAGAGGCGGGGATGGAGCCAGTAAAGGTGAGTGCAGGTGGTACTGGCTCCATGCCCGCCTCTTCGACCTGTTTGTTTCCTCTCCACCTATCCTCTCCTCTATCCGCCTCCCACTCTCTCCCTATTTATTTCAGAACCCCCTTCCCTCCCCCTTTTCTGATGAAGGGTCTAGGCCCGAAACGTCAGCCTTTCTGCTCCTATGATGGTGCTTGGCCTGCTGTGTTCATCCAGCCCTGCACCTTGTTGTCTCGGATTCTCCAGCATCTGCAGTTCCTACTATCTCTGATATTAATGCAGTGCTCGTTTGGCAAAAAGTTATGAAGAACAAGAATATCTGGAGTTAAGTCCCAGCCTCAGTTACTTAGATGGTCTCAGTTAGGATGATATACTCGATCCCACTAAAATCACCACAGAAAGGAGAATGAATTTTCAGTCAGGCTGACCACAACCCACTGACCCATGCTGAAAGGTGTGTGTGTGTGGACATTGTGAGGGCAAAAATTGCATTACTCCTGAATTTTTATCTCTCCTCACTCAGGTTTAGCCTGTCAAAACTCACTGCTTGGTCACTCACATGCAGAATAGTGTCTTGGGTTAAGCACTTTGGAATCTCAGTAAGGAAAGAATGTCTTAGGAAAGGCTAATAAAAATTTGATAAAGATTGAAAGGCAAGTTGCCTGCCATTTTGATACCCTAATACCTTTGTTGATTGGTTACAGCAAAAATTGAGTCAGACCATTCAAGGCCTTATTCCCTATACTGGCTCACACCCAAAATCATCTTGGACTCACCTGTAGATCTCTTTCATGGTCATTTATGGCAGATAGAAGCTGGAACAAGCTTACTTATGGTATCTCAAGGGGATTGTATGTGGAGCACTAATAATGCCACTGGACTGCAACCAGAGGCTACAATATGCTCTGGGGATGTTCAATTGGCAGCTGGTACATTTTAAGTTCAAGACCCACAGCAATGTGCTTGACTCTTAACTGCCCTCAGAAATAGCCCAGCAAGGCATTCAGTTCAAAGACAAATAGAGACGGGCAACAAATGCTAGCCTTGCCAGTGATGCCGTCATCCCATGCAAGGATAAAGAAAACAAAAATTATGTTGGACTTGGAAACAACAGGGCATAAATCCACCCTGGGAAACCTGTAGCAGCAGCAATAACACACACAAACAGCAACCAGAATGACCGCCACACTGAAGATGATGGCCAGTATCTGTAAAGGAAAATGACTTACCTTTCTCCAGTTTCCATCTTCCTTCTTGACCCTCAAATTTAGGTGCAGACATTACAGTCTTCTAGGTGACCCTGGAGGTGTCTGTACCTCTTTGTCATAGCAAGCAAATTGCTGGTCAGTACAGAGCAGAGGACATTGAGAGTTATAGGCCCTTAGATTAAGTGGATTGGTCATACTAAATTGTCCATAGTGCCCAGGGATGTGCAGGCTAGGTGGATTAACCATGGGAAATGCAGGGTTACAGGGATATGGTATGGGGGTGGGCCTCACTGGGATGTTGTTTAGTGGGTCAGTGTGGACTCAATGGGCCAAATGGCTGCTTCCACCCTGCAGAGATTCTATGATTATATGGTTCTTATCTCTTTTTTGTCCATTTTGGAACTGAACGATACAGAATAGATGAGGAAGCTCCTTACCTTCACAATCCAGCCCTTTCAGAATGTTAACATGGAGGCATCGATGGATCGGAAGCCAACCCAAGTCAGCAAGATTGATTCAGA
>NC_063354.1:41276321-41294827 GCF_021869965.1 Rhincodon typus | reverse complement strand
CGAAACGTCAGTTTTCCCGCTCCTCTGATGCTGCTTGGCCTGCTGTGTTCATCCAGCTCCACACCCTGTTATCTCAGCAAGGTTGATGATTGTTAGATGAATGAGACTTGTTTTGGGATACAATGTTTGCAGCAGCATTTTTTTTTAAATTAGCTGAAGTTTATAAGGCAGTGCAGGGTCAGAGGTAGCCAAGACATCAATGGAATATTCTGTGCAGGGGCCTGGTTGAGAATCTCAAGCAGTATTCTGTGAAAGAGATGTGAGTGATATTCTGGAGGGAAAAATTGCTCTTAGTTTGGGGATGGAGGCTTTAGATGCTCAGCTGGCATTGAAGAAGGAACAAGGTCTGCTTTAAGTTGAGACAGTGACCAGAGCTTGGGCATTGATGGCATTGCAGTTTGTGGAAAGTGAAGATGATGGCTTTAATCTTCCCAATGTTTAACTGGACGAATTGTGGCTCGCCCAAGACTGGACATTAGACAAGCAGCCTAACAGCATAAGGAGAGCAGAGAGGTCAAGAGAAGTTGTATTGTCAAGGGCATCACAGGAACTCAAGTATTAGGAACAGGACAAAGCCACTCACCCTCTTGAGTCTGTTCCACCAAGGGCCAGTCTGTAGGTGAGGGAACAGAGGGAATCAAAGACACTTTCTTCAGGAAATAATTTAAGGGTGAGAAGAAAAACTGAGGTTGAAGGGTAAGAATTGAAGCTGCACAATGGAGAAGTATTGGGGTAGGACAGTGTGGCTGACTCTCAAAGGCTGCATCAACTCAAAGAAATGAGGAGGGAAAGGGCCCCACTATCAGTCACACAGGATGGCGAAGATTCATACATTGAGCTGCAGAAAGGCTGGGCATGTATTCGGGAGGTGATAACCTGTGTTGTAAGAGGTTAGTGCGAATCAGTCTGACGTGAAAACATGGTGAACACTGTAAGAAAGAGTCTGAGATGGGGACTGTTAGAGACACAGCTCTCTGTTTTACACTACTGTAGTGCGAATAAAGAGTTGGAACGATTTTACCTTACCATATCTACGTCCATATTACCGATAGTGTATGGCAAATAAGGTCAAGCAACCAGTTCAATTTCATAGCGGAGAAGGACAAACAGAGCTTTAGAGTAATGACAGAACAGACCATGGTGGCCCCTCCATTCCATGTCAACCCCGTCTCAAACCAACACCAGGAACTGAACTCTTTATTCCAGGCACACAGTCTACAGTTGTGTAGATTGGAAAATCTTAGGAATGTCATGGATTCAGCACAGCCCAGTGTTACAGTAGCACAGAGTGCCTGAAAAATTCTGTAGAAACTGGTGGTTTAATGCTTTAGACTCTCTAACTGCACCAAGCACCTCCACTCAATTGGAAACGTTTACAGGAACTATTTGTTTGCTGCACAAAGCTCTGTTCAGTTTTGTGCCCTTGGTGAAAGGAGATGGTGTAAGTTCTGCTCTTCTCGGCCACTGAACAGGTGTAGGCAGTTACAAAACCCACCCATTCAGAACATCATGAAAGGCACTGCCCCAAGGTCTGCAGCCATTAATGCAAAGGCGAAAATTACCCCCAGTGTCACAGAAAGAAGCGATGGCCAAATCTGACCATCCTCCCACGGCATAACACAGAAACATAGAAAACAGAAGTAGGACCTCAACATGAAGGGATTATCTACATGACGGGGAAGTTGGATATAAAAGTTCACCGGGGTCTAGATCTGAGGAGAAATATATTACCACAGCATTAATTCCAAATTAAAGGCACTAGACTTTTCTGACGTTATAGATTGTAAAATCCCTCAACCTAAACCAGTTTTGTCACAATTGTAGAATTGTGTCCTGCCTGTATTTAATCATCGCTGTCTTATTTAGTGATTAACCAGAACTGACAAGCACATGTGAAATTAGGTGTGGCTGTTTTAAGCACTGAATCTTTTGCCCCTTTTTGATTTTGCACAAACCAGCATATTTTAAAATTATTTACCGAAGCACCACGTAGATTTAAGAATTGTCAGCACACTAACCTTTCTGTGGCCTATTCTGTTCCTCCCACTCCCCACAATTTTAACACCCTTTTTAGGTTGCTGTAACAAATGACTCTCTGGATCCACTGTGTATGGAGTCCAAGGAAAATTTGCAGGTACAGACTAATGAACCTTCATTCTTGAATGTGTCTGTGCCGCTTGTGTCTGTTGTGCAACCGTCTGTGGTCCTAGTGCCTGCCTCACCAAACGCACCAACCAAACATAGTGTCCACATTCAACAACACCACCGTAACCAATGCAACATCACTAACTTTGTGACAACGTCACCACGTCATATTCGGAACCCTTTCAGGGAACTCCCTAACTCAGCGGACCAGGAAGTCTCTCAAATCAACAGTGGCAGCAAGAGAGCTTCCAAACCTCCCATGTGCCCTACACTGCCCATGAAAATGTGCAGCAGCACAGGAAACCTCACCATGAAAGACGTCAAAAAATTCTACAGCGTGGATACTCAAGGGTTCTTGGCCAAGCCCACATCGTGGTTGGATGACCCTCGGAGACATTCAATTGAGATCTGCTCGTCCGTTGGCACAGCTCCACAGCACCAGTTCTCTGTGGCGTCCTGTTGGGCCATTGGCCAGGCAGTGACAGAACTGGACAGTCAGAAAATAGCACGGCCGAAGCAGAAAATGAGCCCCCCGTGCATTTCTATAGAGCCGCCAGAGGACCACCACACGATGACACAAGGCACTCATGGGCAAGCATCATCTAGTGACATGTGTTTGAGAAGGCGTGCCCCATCCTGTGACTCAGCCCCTCACAAGGAGTCCATAGACCTTGTAGACCCACTGCCTCCTGAAGGCACTCACACCTCTCCCTCTCCAGCGAAGGATTTGCTAACTCTTTCCAGTTTTTCCTTGGATCAGACCGAGGAGGACCACTGAACTGAATTGTTGAATTGTTTTTTTTTGTTGCCAAAAAAAAGACAAAAACTCTTTTTTTCATCCTTTCCTGACATTAATGAAGAATTCTGCATTCTGACTGGCACTGGAGGTCAAAACCCCGCCAATCACCCTCTCCACCATCCAGACAGTAACAAGGGTTACTGCAGCCCTTGCAATGCTGCCCTGCCTTGCACTCAAGCAGGTGACCGACTGACCATTCACCCAGATAGTTCTGCACAGTGGAGCGTCACTTTTGTTTTAATGTGAAAGGTGTTTCCCCTTTTGAAATTGGGAGGTAAACTGCCGAGCGGTAGTACTGGAACATTCCAGGATTCACTTTGTAACTCAGTTTGAGGCAACAAGGGAGGGGCAATAAATGCCAGCCTTGCCAGTGATGTCCCCATCCCCAGAATTATTATTTTTCTAAACATTGTTAATTGACATCCATTTTATCAGATTTCAATTCAGTTGGCCTGGGCATTTTCCTTCCTCTCTGAAAAGGCACAAAGCAAAGATCCAGCCATTAATATATTTAGAAGAAGAGAAAAAGTAATATTTATAAATAAAATAAATTGCAATATTTACTCAATCTGTGTGGTTAACTGAAATTTTTGGTTGCCTGGCATCAAAAAATGGCACTCCACTGTAACCATGACTCTGAGAGGTCATCTCAATCTTGAAAGTTAGCATAACCAAGATGTGATTTTAATACTGTACCAGTTGTTTGGGTTACATCCTGTTGCAGGGTTTTGCTGTTTCTGATGTGCATTTCCTCACCTGCTGTCTTTACTTATTTATTTATCAATTAGTTTGCTCCTCAGGACATTGGTCGAACTATAAACACTCACATCAGTTAGGTTTGGTGTGACTTGGGCCATTTTCAATAGCCTTTTGTTAAAAAAAATTCCAAACCACCCATGATGTCTGCAGGATAGTTGCGGAGAAATCACTCTGCAAAGCTAGTGGATGCTCAAGCAGTTATAGAAGGTGGTTCACTCCCGTTCATGTCCACTTTGTTGTGAAGTAAGATATATCAGTCACGGGAGACCCTGGATGGTGCCATAACATTTCCACGGATTGATAACAACTGGAAGTTGTGTGTTAGATAGATTGAAAGATTCTGTTAATCATTGCCACAACCCAAAAGCAAAGGTTCTTTCTCATAAGTTTCAAATGAATCAGTAAATTTCCTGAACAGGCATATTCTATACATTGAGAAAGGTATCTCCAATTGCCATGCATCATTATACTTTGCTGCCTTCCATGTCCAAGGTTGTTATGCCAAACAGAAATAAAGTGATGGGAGATGGCTTGGAAATTAACGTGTAGAGTCCCAAAGCTTTGCTGATGTTGACCATGGCCTTTTCAAAATCTTCATTACATTTTTTTTGGAAAATAAAAGATGATTTCTTGAATTCAACCTTCCACTCATTTTATTAGGCATGGGATAGTTTGATACTGTTGTAGGAAGGGGCATCTCTTTCAGGCAACCTTTCCTACATTTCTCCAGAGATGATGGAATTCTCCATCGCCAATACCAAATCAGATGTTTATTCATTGCTTTCTGTAATAGAAAAGTGGACCAATGATTAATTCCAAAAAGGAAATCAATATTTTTGATGAAGGCCTTTTTTTTCCTCACCCATCTGAAGATAGCCTCCAATGATTCCTGTTGTTTTAGTTAGAGATCTATATAGTGGCAGATGTATGGTCGTTAAGAGTGAATCTCTCAGAGAAATGCCTTCCTGAGTAATTCCCCACAGCAATATCATTTACATTGCCCATGCCCTGCAGAAAGCTTAAGGAGCTGATGCCATCAGAGACAGTCAGGTAAAGGTTTATTTTATGTGGTGGGACCAGGGGAATAGAAACCTAAAGGCCCTTATAACCCAGGCTGCCAGAGTCACCCAGACTGCACCTTGTGGAACGAGCTGGCAAGGCCTACGTTTTGGGTCATCTCACCAAAAACAGCCAGGGTTATATTGAAAAAGCAGCAATATTTTGTAGGAATGTTAACAAATTCTGATATTCCAGATGGCAAACAGCAGAGTGTTCTACTGATGTCCAATGTAAGGAGCAGTGTTTTAAGCCGCTCAAATTCCCAGTCACGGGCTTTCCAGTGCTACACGTGTGCAAGATCTTTGTTCGAGAGCATTCTACATTGTACCCTCGTAGCTCAATCACATTGATTCGGTTAGTTCAAAGCACACCAGCACTTTAACATTGCAGATTACTGTATGCAGACAGTCTGAGCATTACAGTGATCTTGACCATTGCTAGTTTGTGTGTGTGTGAATGGGTGAGTGTGTGTATGTGAGTAAGCGTGGAAATGTTTGTCAGAATACTGTAGGTTATCCATCTACAGCCATTGCACATACTTTATAGGACCACTCTTGTTAAGATCTTACCAGCTAGAAATTATGTTTATTTAAATGTAAGTATTTGTAACACATTCTTTGGGCTTGAGTGGAAGTCACTCCTGCACAAGAGAAAAATTGTTGACAATGTAAAACGTCAAAGGTTTAAAAATAGCCACTGCTGCAACCTATTTCTTCCTATCCAGCTATCTTCCATATAGACTACATTGCAGAGAAAATACTGATCAAAATAGACACAGTGCAGTGCAATGTTAATATTTATGTAGTATATATTATAGAGAAATTGTATTTAATAGTTGTCAAATTCTATGCTGTATTCAGGTATTTTTTTGGACCATATAGTGGGTCTGTGTGATCAGGGCATCAAAACTAGTGGCTCTTCAATAAGAAACTAAATTAAGATAAATGGATTCTTATAGGGCAGAAGTTCTTCTGAGTTAAGGATCACTTAAACATCCAAAAAACATTACGTATGCAATTTTGTTGATCTCATTATTGCTTTCGAATAATTGTCCTTTCCCGAGACCAGGCACTGAGGATTTGCCGTTAATACTGAAGACCTGGATAGATTACAAAAACAGTTAATCTTTTAAAGTTCAACATAAGTTATCAGAATCTGTTGCCTGCTATTCATAGCTACTTGAAAAGTGATTTTCTGTCAATTTATTTCAATCAATACACAACTAAAATGTTTCATTTTAACTTAAGAGTGTAAGACTGAATTGCCAGGCCACCAAGAGACTGGTAGTAAGTCCCCTGCTGCCCAAGAGCAAATAAAGAGAAACTATTTTTTTGGTGGGAGAGTCTGGAACAAAGTCCTGCAAAATCTGGAACACACTCTCCTAAAAAAATAGCTCTTGAAGCTTCTTGTTGGGCAAGAGTATTACAAGGTACAGAACCAAGGTGGGCAAATGGGGTTACGATACATATCTAACATGATCACAAATAATGACAGATTAGTTTCTAGAGGGCAACACTTCTGTTCCCCCAACACCCCCACCCCCACCACCCTGCCAACCCCATGAGTTCCTAATGTGATCCTTTTGGAAGAATAGCAAAAAAAAATCAAATGTAAGGACCTCAGAGGGAGATAAATGGTGACTTATTCATCAACATTTTACTTAGCTGAATCATCATTCACTCAATCCAGCCCAGCCCTCCAATGATTATTCCAATTGTTATTACTTAAGTTGGCTGAAGACTTTGTTTCACCTAAATACTTCATACAGAATACTTCACATAAAAATATAGCAGGTCCCTGAAATCGTAAAAGCTTCATTTTTGATGTAGCTCACCACTCACAGTTCAAGAAGTAGGAATGTTACAGGCTTGAAGCAGCACAGGGCCTCCACACTCAAAGCATGTAAACTCCTTTCATGTGCTCCATTCAACACTTCCATGGTTAAAAATAACTGTTTTGTAAAATCATCCTTTTTTAAAGAGAAATTGAGGAAAAGTAGTTGGCATAACTCCGAAGTGTTACTACCTGACAGTTGCTGACAATTGGCTTTACTTTTACACAAACAGTTCTATAAAAATGTACACTCTGAGATGGCTCCCACTAAAAGTAGTGTGAAGAATCTCCTGACCTTTTTTTTCTTTTTATAGATACATGTTAATAGATTTTGCCAAAGATAGACCTACATTTGAATAAAGTCCACTGCAAAAATCACTGTTGGTTTTAACAGATAGATGGATGAATTAATGAATGAGTGAGTGAATGATTACTTTAAAAGCTGTCAAATTTTTTTTCCATTAACAACAAAAAAAATGTTGCTGGAAAAGCTCAGCAAGTCTGGCAGCATCTGTGGAGGAGTAAACAGAGTTAACGTTTCGGGTCCGGTGACCCTTCCTCAGAACCCCGGACCCGAAACGTTAACTCTGTTTTCTCCTCCACAGATGCTGCCAGACCTGCTGAGCTTTTCCAGCAACTTTGTTTTTGTTCCTGATTTACAGCATCCGCAGTTCTTTTGGTTTTTCTTTTCCATTAAACCTGCCCTTGAAAATATTACAGTTCTGCAACTGAAAACAGGAACAAGATTTTGAGCAGCCCTATACGGATTTTTTAAACATTGTTTTGTTCATTACTAAAACACTCACAGAAAAAGATTTGTTTTTTTCTAATCCTTTAAAAATTTATACCAAGGGAAAGGCTGAAAAGGACAAGCAAAGAAACCAAATCTGGGGAAGATTCTTGCTGTCAGATTTGTACATCTGTTTAAAAAAAATCTTTTGAAAATTATTGAAGCTGCAAAGAGACTATTTTTGCAAAAAAACAATTGAAAAAAAATGAAAAAGTTACTTCATGACAGAGCTGTTGTATTTTCCAAAAACAAAATGCTTCCATTTCACAGGAAGGTCATTCAGAAGTGTTAATTCTGGTTTCAGGCATCTGAATAATCAATGTTGTCATTGGGGGTTTCAAGTCAAATGCACACTGTATTAAAACTGAAAGTAATATTTTACCAAAAAGTGAGGAATGTGAATCGAGATGAATTGTATTCCGACGTCAGCCAGCAGGGATGAGATTTAGAATATTCCGCACTTCAGTTGTGCTCACAAGTCGTGTGATATCCAGGTCACACAGGGGTTTTACTTTTGAGAAGAACAGAATTTAAAATTAACAACAAAAGAAGTATTACCTTTCAAATTACAGTGTTATATTAGTCAAACATTACTTAGCTGGAGTTTATTGTGAATTCGATAACTATAACTAGTGACAGATTATTTAGCTCAGCACCACCACCACCACCATCCTCCCAAAATTGTCAAGATTCAGCAACATTTTTCTAATTGGTTTAAGTTTCCTTTATCAATTAAAATCTGTAAGAATCAATGTCACCAACCTCCTGTAAATTCTATTTCTGTACATGGAATAGTATCTAGTCTGATGTACATCTCTTTAGTCAAGTACATTCTGGAAAATTGAACATATTTAACAATATATATTTAGATATTTGTTGTTACCGAAATGAACTGAATCCTTTAATAGTCAATGTGCAATGTTTGGGATGAATCAATAAACACACTGATACAGAAGAAGGTATGTGTTGTATGATAGCCAACACAGGGTAGGTGTAAAATATCACTCCCTACTCCTCCTCTTCCTGCTGGCTTGTAAGCAAGAGTATTCTCCAGCATTTGCAGCATCTGAAGAACACTGTCTGAAAGCAATGTCTGAAAATGTCTAAATTAACTCTGAATGGACCAGTATCCGACCAGCTTCTCCACTGTTTTTTACAGCAGTTTTGAAAGAGAATGAGGGGACCTTCAAAAGTAAAGCAGAGAGGATGTGTGTTCAGTGGCAAACATGTCTTGTATTACCACATTTTTGCTCCATATTCTTGTGCAAAACATAGTTCCTTTTAGATAAACAGTGTCCTAATTTTCTCAAATGTTTATGCAGTAGCCCTACTTTTATGTAGATTTGAAAATGAATTTAAATTATGCTTTAAAATAAATAGAGAAGATTCTCAGTGTGTCACTGGTGCCCTCATTTGTTGTGTCTCTTGCTTTGAAAACTGAGATTGAATCTCAGACTGATCTTCACCGTTAGGCTGCTCCTAAACTGTGAGTTTTCTCAGACTCAACTAGGTTCCCAATTGATTGGTTTAAGAGAAATAATGAGCAAAGTTCTGTTTTACCCAAGTGCACTTTTCAGGGACTGAAGAGACAAGAATACAATCAGTCTACCCATCAATCAGGAAAGCACATGGTTTAAACAGCATCGCTAAACTATTCTAAATAAAGACATAGTAATATTGCAGTTTTAGACAAGAGTTTTGGTCCATTTAGCCCATCTATGCATGCCTAGTTGTACATCTAAACAAGCCCAAATCCCAGTTGTCGATTGGAAAAAAGATAAGAGCATTTGTACAACATCCTCTATGACCCCAAGGAGTTACACTGTGCCAATTAAGTAATTTTGAAGTTTGCCTATTGTTGTATTGTCGGGAAACATGGCAGCTAAATCCTACAATCACAAGGATATGCATGATCAAAAAATTTATTTTAATTATTTTGGTTGAGTGATAAATATTGGCCTGGCCCCTAGAAAAATCTTCCTTACTGTTCTTCACAAAGTGCATTGGGATTGCTTATGTCTACATGAGAGAGCGGATATCATCGCAGTTTAATGCTTCATTAGAAAAATGCAACCTCTAACAGAACAGAGTTGCCACTGACACTTTGAAAGTCTGCCTTGTACCTTCTCAAACCCAATGAAGGTTTTTTTTATTCCATTGCATTGGCCCATAATCTGCTTCACATATTTACCACATTTTAGTGTAAAGACACTTCCTGGTTTTCCACTGATTTTGCAAACATGATTTGTACTTTAAATGAAATAAGATTCTCACAAGTGCACACTGCTTCTAATTCTCACTGAAACACCTAACAACGCCTTGATTCTTAACGCCCTGATTTCAGAGACTTGGACGGCAATTCCATCCCAATGAGAACAGATTCAGCCTCCTCCACCTTTTCACAGCTTCCAGGATTGAAAACCTGGATCCAACTTCACTGTTTCCAATCAATTCTGCTTTCCACATCCATCCACAGCTGTTTCAACAGACATTTAAGTAGCTATAAATTGGGCCTGCTCTAGTTCTGACCCCGAATTTTTATTTGAACTTGGAAAATAATTCATCCCTCTGGATCATAAAGGAATTGTATGTTCTGCTGGTAAACTTTCTCTCCCTGATTCAGACCATAACATTAAAATATGGTGTACGCAACATGAGACTTCTAACTAAACACAAGTTTTAGTTTGGCACTTATATCTTATCCCTCCATCCAGTTGTACATTTTGGATCTTTTCTGTCCTCCTTTCTGTATATGTTTTTCAGGATCACCATCACAGAACTGTTATGGTACAGAAGGAGGCCATTCAGCAAATCATGCCTGTACTGGCTTGTTGAATGAACATCATTACATATTTGTGACCTCTGTGCTTTTGATCCTCAGTATCAGGCAAAATTTGACACTGTAGGTCATGGAATGTCCCTTTTAAATAAAATAACAGGTCTTTTGGGATACTAAAAATCAAGCAACATTGACCAACTGAACAGCATGCTGGGAAAACTGGCCAACTGAACAGAATGCTGGGAATTAGATCAGGTCAAATAAGATATGCAAAGAACTTATACCTTGATTGATTATATTGAATAGGTGTTAAATTAGACAATGGAACTGAGATAGCACGCCAGGAAGCTTGCAAGCTATTCACCTTGATTAACTATTGAATAGGTGTTGATGAGCCAATGCTGGTAAGATTTCAGGTGAAACAACACATGAGTTTCAGCAGGACTGTTTTTGAGACAGCCCAGTTCTCAGAGTTGGCTCAATCAATAGAGAAATTATAATATTCAATACTGTCTTTCGTAACACCCTTCCTGGGTCAGAAACTCAATTTACATGGAGTAACTAGATTATGGTAATCACACTGTTGCATCGGACTGCTGTCACTAAATGATAGTAAGGCACTGTATTTACGAATGACCCTGATAACTATTTTTAAAAGGTTGCTCAAAGAATAAATAGCAACATCTTGAAAAATATCCATTTCATGGAGGAGGAGATGCTGGACGTGATAAAATGCATGAAGGTGAATAAATCCCTGGGACCTGATCAGGTGTACACTAGTACTCTGTGGGAAATGATGGAAGTGATTGCTGGGCCCTATATCATCGATAGCCACAGGTGGGGTGCGGGAAGACTGGAGGTTAACTAACGTGGTGCCACTGTTTAAGAAAAGTGGTAAGGAAAAGCCAGGGAACTGTAGACCGGTGAGCCTGGCATTGGTGGTGGGCAAGTTGTTGGAGGGAATCCTGAGGGCCAGGATTTACATGTATTTGAACAGGCAAGGACTGATTAGGGATGGTCAACATGGCTTTGTGCATGGGAAATTGTGTGTCACTAACTTGATTGAGTTTTTTGAAGTAACAAAGAGGATTGATGGGGGCAGAGCGGTGGACATGATCTATATGGACTTCAGTAAGACATTCAACAAGATTCCTCATGGTAGACTGGTTAGCATGGTTAGATCATATGCAATACAGGGGGAGCCATTTGGATACAGAACTGGCTCGAAGGTAGAAGACACAGGGTGGTGGTGGAGGGTTGCCTTAATGACTGCAGGCCTGTAACCAGCGGTGTGCCACAAGAATCGGTGCTGGGTCCACTGCTTTTTGTCATTTATATAAATGACATGGATGTGAACATAGGAGGTATGGCTAATAAGTTTTCAGATGACACCAAAATTGGAGGTGAAGTGGATAGTGAAGAAGGTTACCTCAGTGTACAACGGGATTTTTTTTTCTCTTCTTTATTCATTCATGGGATGAGGGCGTCGCTGACTGGGCAGCATTTATTGCCCGCTCCCTAATTGCCCAGAGGGCAGTTGAGAGTCAACCACATTGCTGTGGGTCTGGAGTCACTTGTAGGCCAGACCAGTTAAGGATGGCAGTTTCCTTCCCTAAAGGACATTAGTGAACCAGATAGGTTTTTCCCTGACAATTGACAATGGATTCATGGTCATCATCAGATTGTTAATTCAAGATATTTTTTACTGAATTCAAAATCCACCATCTGCTGTGGTGAGATTTGAACCTGGATCCCCAGAACAGTATCTGGGCCTCTGAATTAACAGTCCAGCAATAATACCACTAGGCCATTGCCTCCCCAGGTCAGATGGGCCAATGGGCCAAGGAGTGGCAATTGGAGTTTAATTTACATAAATGTGACGTGCTGCATCTTGGAAAGGCAAAACAGGGCAGGACTTATACACTTAATGGTAAGGTCGTGGGGCATGTTGCTGAACAAAGAGACCTTGGAGTGTAGCTTCATAGTTCCTTGAAAGTGGAGTCACAGGTAGATAGAATAGTGAAGGCGTTTGTTATGTTTGCCTTTATTGGTCAGTGCATTGAGTATAGGAGCTGGGAGGTCATGTTGCGGCTGTACAGGACATTGGTAAGGCCACCATTGGAATATTGCGTGCAATTTTGGTTTCCCTGCTATAAGAAGGAAGCTGTGAAACTGGAAAAGGTTCAGAAAAGATTTACAAGGATGTTGCTGGGATTGGAGGGTTTGAGCTATAGGGAGAGGCTGAAAAGGCTAGGGCTATTTTCCCTGGAACATTGGAGGCTAAGGGGTGACCTTGTAGAGGTTTATAAAATCATGAGGGACATGGATAGATTGAATAGCCAAGGTCTTTTCCCCAAGGTGTGGGAGTCCAAAACTAGATGGCATAGGTTTAAAATGAGAGGGGAAAGATTTAAAAGGGACGTAAGGGGCAATTTTTTCATTCAGAGGGTGGTGAGTGTATGGAACGAGCTGTCAGAGGAAGCGGTGGAGGCTGGTACAATCACAACGTTTAAAAGGCATCTGGTTGGGTGTATGAATAGGACAGGTTTTGAGTGATAAGGGCCAAATGCTGACAAAAGGTACTGGATTAATTTAAGATGTCTGGTCAGCTTGGAAAAGTTGGACCGAAGGGTCTGTTTCTGTGCTGTACAACTTTATGACTCTATGACTCTATAACTTTAGTTTGGCCAGCTGTAATCGGGATGGTGTAAACTTCTTTACCATCCTGCACTTCCAAAGCAGAATTTAAATCAGTGTGAGGCCACAGGCATTTAAAAACATTATAGTTATTCGAGAAATTAGAGGGAAAGACGGGTTTAATAGAATTGTACATATATATCTTGTATTTCAACAATAATAAACCACGTCTCATGGCAAACCACGTCTCATTATTAATGTAAAACAAGTCCCGCTATGTAAGCGATGAAATCAGAAAGCAACGCTTGCAACATACACTTTTCATTTGACATGTAATCATCTTATATAGAACACCCAAAACCAGTTTCAGCTGCCTTACATTTTTATAGGAGCTGAAATGAAGCACAGTAGAAATCAGAGTTGCATGGTTAAGATGATAAAACATGTCCATGAACTTCTTATTGGCAGCCCTTAAAATACAGCAGGCCAAGAGGACATGAGCAGCCAGGTTATGGATCAGCATAGTGAGAACAAGCAGGGAGCAGCCCCTCCTGCATCAATCATAAGACATTTTTGGAGAACTGGAGTTGGACATTTTTAGTTTTCAAGCTTTGGGAAAGGGGAAGGGCAGGAGTGAGAAAGGGCTAAGACAGAAAGATAGTGACAAGAAAGCATAGCAGTGAGGTCAGGAGAAAGAGAGAAAGCTGGTGGTGATGACCGGGAAGGAAAGGGTGTTGGTGACAATGTGGGGAAGGGTGGTGATGAGGCGAAGGTGAGAGTGAAATAGCTTAACAGCTTCGAAGAGGGTGTTGACTTCTTTGATGTGTGGGAATTTTTGTGCATGTCAGCAATAAGGTTTTAGTGTGTAGGGTAATGTAGCTTTTTTATGCAGCATTGATCAGCCAATGTTCAAGATGGGAATAGTTTTGAAGTTTTGAGTTCTGAAGAAGAGTCACTGAACCCGAAACGTTAACTCCGCTTTCCCTCTGCAGATGCTGCCGGACCTACTGAGACTTTCCAGCAAATTCTGTTTTTATGGTTTTGTTATGCGCCTGAATGTGTTTATTACAGCCTTTATTAGTAAGAAAATAGTCTCTCACCATTCCCTTGACATCCTTCACGTTCCACAGGAAATGAAGTGAGACTACATTATAAAATAAATTCTGAGAAAGATGAAATCTGTGGTTTATTGATCATAAATACCGTTGGAGTTAATTTTAAAGGAAACCCTTAAGTGTCTAATTGATTGAGGGCTTTGTTACAATGCCCCAATGGAGGTTCACAAGGGGACAGAATTGAAAGAATGTAGATGGGTGTAGGACTGGAGGAGGTTTTATCATGGAGGATTTTAAACAAGGCCATGGAGGATTTTAACACCAGGACAAACATTTTAAAATCGAGGTTTTAAAATGGTGGACCAGGAGCCAAGCTAGATCAGCAAGTTGATCGGCTAGATCAGGTGTTGGGTAAACAAGAATTGGCAAACGCTAGGACACCAGCAGCAGTGAGCTCAGGGCGAACAGAGAGGACGTTAGCGAATTACAGACACAGAGGACGGGAACTAGTAGCTGCTGTATGATGCCACAAAATCCAATATCCGTGCAGGGGGACTTGTGGAGTGGGGTCTAACTTTGCAACTGTTTAGAATTCCAGCCTCTATCTCGAAGTAAAATGTTCTCTTCAGACTTGCCCTCGACGAGGTTGGGTTTAATGAGTACTCATTTAAAATCACTAACAGAGATGTGAACCAGGAGCTGGAGAAGGCCATTCGGTCCCTCCAGCCTGCCTCATCATTCAATATCATTCATGGTTGATCTGATCATAACTTGAGCATCTCTGCCTACCCTGATAATCTTTCACCCTTTAATTAACAAGAATCTATCTACCTCTGCCGTCAAACTATTCAAGGACTCTGCCTCCAATGTCTTTACAGGAAAACAGTCCCAAAGTCTGAGAGAAAAATTTGCCTCAACTCAGTTTTGCCTTCCATAAGCATCTACCCCACTCAGGGTCTCGTGTCAAATAACTGGTTCTAATATTTTCAGTTCCTTCTGAGCTTCCTGGTATATCGTGCTTTCTGAGAGAAACCTGACCTCCCAAGGCTCAAGAACTTTATCACTTTCAGCATGAATAATGTTATGTTTTAATTTGGAATGAATAAACTGTTGCATTCATCAGCAATGTCCATACCAATTACATTAGGAACAAAACTGAACATGTGTATGAGTATCCTTGGCAATGTCATTGACATATAATACACAGAAAGTGTTCCAGTCGTACCAACTCAACTCAGTTGTTGCAGTTCCTGTTTCCAATGCCGTTGCTCCAACATTCACTCCAGCATCTCACCTTTCCTTTTTAATTTGAGGTGGGAGAGGAGGATAAGGGTCTGCACTATCTTTCTAGTTGATTGAAGCCCATTTACTGTCGCAGACACATTCAAAAAATAGGGCGGCCCTGCTTGAAGAAGAACAGGCAAGCCAAGTGCTCCATTAACCAACCCCTAAAAAGCAAAATGGTTGCTGAGCCCAAACACTGCATTTGCACCAACACCAGTGCTGCACCTCAAATGCAAATCAACAATACCGAAAGAACTGCAGAATGCTGTAAATCAGAGACAAAGACTGAAATTGCTGGAGAAGCTCAGCATGTCTGGAGTTAATATTTAGGGTCAAGGAAGAGTCACTCAACTTAACTCTGCTTTCTCCCCACAGATGCTGTCAGACCTGCTGAGCTTTTCCACCAATTTCTGTCTTTGTCAACTCATTATTACATTGTGACACCGTCAGCACATTGAAAGTTGCTCTCTACATGCAACTTTTATTTTATTTCAACCATTTTGCCTACTTACTAATAAGCTGGTCAGTCATCCATATTCGGTTCTTGTCCTGCCTGGACCATTAGCTTCAGAGCTCATCATAGTCTTGAACCAAGTATAAACTTGGCCCTTTTCAGAGCTGAATTCCAGGTGAGAATGACCCTCTTTGATATAAAGGGGCAGCATCCAACCAAATGTGGCACAAAGGAATCCCAGTAAAACTGGAGTTAATGGAAATCAGGGACAAAACTCCAGTGGCTGAGGTCACAGCTGGCTCAATGGAAGATGCCTGGTTATTAAGGACCAATCATCTTAGTATCAGGACTTTGCTGAAGTAGTTCCTCAGAGTAGAGTCCTAGGTCTAACACATTTCAACTGCTTTGCATTAATATCCTTCATAACCTTCCATCATGATATCAGAAGTGAGGTTGTTCCCTTATGATAACCATTAATGATTATATCATTCCATTTGCAATTCTTCTGACACTTAAGGTTCTTTTTTCACAGGGTAAGGGAGTTCAAAACGAGAGGACATAGGTTTAAGGTGAGAGGGGGAAAAGAATTAAAAGGGACCTGAAGGACAATATTTTTTCATGCAGAGGGTGGTGTGTGTATGCAATGAGCTGCCAGTGGAAGTGGTGGAGGCTGGTACAATTACAACATTTAAATGGCATCTGGGTGGGTACGTGAATAGGAAGGGTTTAGAGGGATGTGGGCCACATGCTGACAAAAGGGACTGGATCAGTTTAGGATATCTGGTCGGCATGGACAAGTTGGACCGAAGGGTCTGTTTCCATGCTGTGTAACTATATCACTCTATGAAGCAGCCCATGCCTAAATGCAGCAAGACTAACAATATTCAGGGTGATCCGTGGCAAATGGAATTTGTAGCACACAAGTGATCATCTTCAGCAAGAATCTAATCATTAACTCTTGGCAACAGATGACATTACCATTGTCAAATCCTTCACCAGCAATATGCTGGGGGTCACCACTCACCAGAAACCTAACTGCATCCTCATAGGCTTCCATAGCAGATGGGAAAGGCTTTCTACAGCAAGTGGCTCATTTCTTCAATTCTTAAAGCCCCTGCACCATCTTCAAGTCAGGACTTTGGTCGAATAATCCCTATTTGCCTGGATGGACACAACAGTGACAACACTCAAAGATAGCAGGAACTGCAGATGCTGGAGAATCTGAGATAACTAGGTTTTCTGAAGAAGGGTCTAGGTCCGAAACGTCAGCCTTCCTGCTCCTCTGATGCTGCTTGGCCTGCTGTGTTCATCCACCTTACACCTCTACACCTTATTATCTCAATGACAACACTCAAGCAGTTCAACAGCATCCTGAACAGAACAGCTCCCTTTTGTCAGCGTTCCATCCATTATCTTAAACAATTACAGCTATCGCCACTGGCAAACAGTGGCTACAGTTGTAGCATCACTGCAGCAACACATCAAGACCTTAAAAGTAGTAGCTCATACGCCTCTGCCTCCATGCCAGCGTGAAAATGCAGATGCATGGAAATTCCATCAACTTCAAATTCCCCAATAAATCACAGACTTGGACACACAATCATCATTCCCTCATCAGCACCAGATCCTGCACAATCCTGGAACTCCCCATCTGATAGCAATATGGGAGCACTTTCACTCACACAAATAGCAGTGGTTTAAGAGGACCCATTTTCTCGATGGGTAACAATGGATAACAAACACTAACCTTGCCAGATTCACTCACAGAGAATTACATTTTTCAAACTTGGATTAGTTACAAGCAAATCCCTTAATTCCATCTGTCAGCTTTAACTTGAAACTGTATTCTTACACAATTCAGGGACAACTTAATACATAGAGTCATAAAGTCATAGAGATGTACAGCACGGAAACAAATCCTTTGATCCAGCTCGTCCATGCTGATCATCCTAAATTAATCCAGTCCCATTTGCCAGCATGTGGCCCATACCCATCTAAACCTTTCCTATTCATATACTAATAGAGATGGCTTTTAAATGTTGTAATTGTACCAGCCTCCACCGCTTCCTCTGGCAGCTCATTCCATACACACACCATCCTCTGTGTGAAAAAGTTGTCCATTAGGTCCCTTTTAAATTATCCCCCTCTCACCTTAAACCTACGCCCTCTAGTTTTTGACTCCCCCACCCCGGGGAAAAACACCTTGTCTATTTACCCTATCCATGTTCCTCATGATTTTATAAACCTCTATCAGGTCACCCCTCAGCCTCCGACGCTCCAGGGAAAATAGCCCCAGCCTATTCAGCCTTTCCCTACAGCTCAAAGCCTCCAACCCCAGCAACATCCTTGTAAATCTTTTCTGAACCCTTTCAAAGTTTCACAACATCTTTCCTATAGCAGGGAGACCAGAATTGCGTGCAGTATTCCAAACGTGGTCGAACCAATGGCACTTCGGAAGATGAATTGGTACATGGAATGCACAAATGGATCAGGACTTGTGCATTTGCCAATGTCCTGAAGAATCCGTACCTAGGTATCGAGTATCTAAGATGGCACTATAAGTAGCGATTTGCAAACTTTTTACCGTACTTGTTTGAGTATGTGACAATAAAGCTAACTCAATTCAATTCAATGTGTCATTTAACAGAATATTGTTTGGGTCACAGCTGCAGTAACCACTATTTACAATGCTCACCTGGTTGAGAAGTACAAGATTGACTGTGGAGGAGCGAGGACTGTGTTGGAATTGCAAAGGCATTGTGTTACTGTGTCACAATGATGTCAATTTGCCAAACATGATCCAGCTAGCAACTCTTTAATAGTAATATTAGTGAGCTAACAACGCCACCTTGTGAGAAAGATTAAGTTTTTCATGTGTGAGAATGGAAGAGAGAAGAAAACAAGAGATAGTA
>NC_063354.1:41223029-41231321 GCF_021869965.1 Rhincodon typus | reverse complement strand
TGGCCTGCTGTGTTCATCCAGCCCTGCACCTTGTTGTCTCGGATTCTCCAGCATCTGCAGTTCCTACTATCTCTGATTCAAATATAAATGCAAAATTTATTTTTTATTAAACAATCCACACATTTGAAGATATTGTCCGTAAATAATAAAGACCTGGTGACAACAGTTCGTTAAGACAAAATACATCAAAAGCACGCTTTCAAGGACTGGCTTTAAAGTGTACCAAAGTTCTTCACAGAATAAAATCAGACAAAAATTGACACCCTGGTAAACAAGGAGATATTAGTATGGGGTGATTAAAGTTTTGTTTACAGGGATAGATTTTAAGGAGGTCTTTGAGGGTGGAGAAAGTTGGAAAGGCAGAAACTAGAGCAACGCCATCTTCTCGAATGAAGGAACAGATTTGAGGGTCTGCATGACTTAACCTCTTTCCATTGCTCCAGAAAGGTTTAGGAAGGGAATTCCAGAGCTCAGAGCCTAGGCAGCTGGCGGTATGGCTGCCAAAAGTGTCCAAATAGAGTTGTGGGTGTGTATAAGATGGTGGCTTGGGAGTCAAAGTATCAGACAAAATGTATACAAAAGAAGGGAGGTTTGTAGTAGCTGTGGAAATACACTATGCTGTGCAATTATAGAGTGAACCTTGAGTAATTATAGAGATGATTAAGTAAAATAGATGCTGTAATCCTGTAGTTACTGTATGTGCTAAATATAGATGCTGCTGTAGATAACATTGTAAATAAACGCTGACTAGATGAACCATCTATGTACAGGGAATGAAAATGGAGGTGGGGACTGCAATAGGCAGACAGAAAATTAGCAGTTCATAATCCTAATTGATGAGAGATGGTATTGAAGTGGCTAGACTCCCTTGTTCATCTCTGGACTGTGAGAGAATTCCATCCTAAACTGCACTGAACGCCTCTTTGACTATTTGGGTCTGAAGTAAAATTTGTTAGTATACTCTGTATTCACCTCTTGACCCATGTCCCACCACATCACAAAACTACTGATAATCTCCAAGTCAATAAGTTAAAATTTAGAACTTTGGAAAAGTCTTTACATTCCACACCTATTGTTATATAATCAAGCATAGTTACCTTAATTGAGAATTCCAATAATGGGCCAAGACACTTATTGTAGAACATTAACAATGCTGGATGGAGTACTGTATCAGACAAGTTGTTTCAGAGAGATGGTATAGTTGGTGGTCATGATAAGCATGGATTACTGAATGTAGGAAGAAGAAAAGACCAAGGAAGTAAAGAGTTGCCACAGTTTTAAGGAACTAAAAATAAGGAATTAGCGCAGGAAACCACACAGCAACTCTTGATTTTACTAGATTGGGAATGTGAGAAGGAGAGAGGATTACTAAAAGCTCAAAGGACCAAGTGAGTAATGGCTACCACAGCATAACAATAAAAGTTGTTTGAATGTTTTCATGTGAGAATTGAGTAAGATTATTTTAAAATTGTGTAACTTAATGCGAGCGTAATGATAATTAAAAGTAAGGACTGGATTTTGTAGGGATCTGAGAAATGTGGACTGTGGTGAGATGTGTGGCAGAATCAGATGGAAGTCCGACATAGCTCATCACAACTTTGGAAGCAACTGGCACTATCTTTTGTAACTTTCATTTGTGGCAGGTTTCTCTGAGACAGCAGCGTATTTTCTGTTAAGGGGTATTATTACTCATTAGCTGCCTTATCACTGGCCTCATTAATTATCAACTTTCTATCTTACCAAACAAGCTATCGTCATAAAATCTCAACATTCAACCCAGAGCATATACCTGGTGGGTTCAACTCAGTGCTTGCTCCAAATTACGTCCACGTTGCCTGCAACCAAACTGCAGTCTAGGTCGTAACCCATGAACATCAGCTACACGCACCCCTCGTCCATGGATTTTGGCATCCTGCAACTGCCAACCCCTCAGGACCATCATAGTGCCTCTCTGATAACTGGCATTGTACCCTGGAAGCAAGACTGTGGGGCTTACTGCAATGAAAGGCTGCAGCAGGGTGACTTTGTGCACATGGACAGCTCACAGGTTGGAACAGGCTGCATCTCAGGGCTTACTCTCTTAGCATTTGCTCACTTGGTGCCTACCTGCAGGTTCATACACCCATCCCTGCTTTATCTTGCCATTCCAATGAGTGCAGTCACACAGCCTGGCAGCTTGCTTTGCTGATCAGCAGTCCCCAGTCTAGTGGTGGACTCTTGCTGTGTGACAGTGTACTACGTTATTTCGCACCTACACCAGGTGTGAGTAGCTTATGAAGCAAACATACAGCGTATACTATAAGCAGTCAGACATATCTCGGTGTCTTACAGGAGTAATCCTCACAGAGGTCCAAAGAGACACCCAACAGTCAGTGATTTCAATCACAGTTAAATCAAGGGCAGCCTCCGATACCAGCCCAAGGGATTGACCACGGTCAGGTGTCCACCCAGGGTGATCTCAGTCAGAGGCTCCACGCCTGCTCGGTCTGAGGAGTTGGTCACGGTCACTCCTGTGGATCTGTAGCAGCTAGCCCAAGGTCAGAGCTAATGCAGACATGAAGATGTACAGTCAACAGTCAGGGAATGGTTTCTTCTCATCTGGCGCCGCCCAGTCAAGTCGCTCAAGGAAGTGGGCCACAGTCAATCTGTCGGGTCCATCCACAGAAACAAAGGTGGGGAGGGGGCAAAGGGGCAAGAGCGAAAGAGACCTGGCAAGGGTATTTGTCACAGAACTGGGGAATGCAGGCTCTGGAGAAGGCAGGATTACATTTGTGAAGGAGTGGCAACAGTACCTGCAAGGGGATGATATGATAAAGCAGGGCTGGGAAAGGGGTAATGCGGAGGGCGGCAGGGTCATCCAGGGTCAAAAGCACCCTGGCTTTGGGGTTGTGAAGGGTGTGAATGACCATAAATGGCATGGTCACCTCTTATCCCAGGGGCTAGGGGCTGAAGTGGGCGGGTGTAGACAAATGTAGACAGGTTGTGTGGGAACGTGGGGAAGTGTGAAGCCTGTGGAGTTTATGGAATGGGCTATTAGGCAGGGGATGTGGATGTCTGCAGCCTCACTGACACACAGAGGTGGAAGCTACAAGCCACTGGCTGAAGAATGCCCACTGTTGCCTTCTGTCATGCTGGAAATTGGAAGTGTGCAATGGGCAAGAAAATGGCTGGCACCACACTTGGACTGGGCAGTGTACATGACTTGACCTGTGAGGGAGGACTCTGCAGCACCAACCAGTGTTCCCTCGAATTATCTCACCGGCTGTCTAGGAGGTAACTTTCAAAAACAGAAATCAATGCCATGACCAGCATGTTGACACTGATTACAGAACATTGGAGCAGCCGCCCAGCTTACAGCCAACGTTGGCATCAAATGAGATAGGACTCTTATCGGAAAAGAACATGGCACACAGAACCATGCACTGTATAAATCACAGAACTGCAGGATCCCCATTCCCTTATTGTCCTAATACATTGCCCTCCTTTTTGTCTTGCAACCCCCTGCCACAGACACTGCTGGACAATTCATTCACACTTAACAAATTTTGACATAGAGGCTGTGAAAGAATAGAGATGTTGCATGAAGAGGATCAAGGGTGTCAGTATGACCCAATACCATGTAAACACTTTGTTTCTCTTGATTCTGGATGATGCACTAAGCTCTCAGCAGAGACCTCCAGCCATGGAACCACGTGAGCTGCAAGCCCCAGAACACTGCGTGGGCTGTGAGCCCTGGAGCAGAGCAGGCAATGAGCCAGTACAGCACAAGGAATGAGCTGGTACAGCGCAAGGTATGAACCAGTACAGCACATGGGCTGTAAGCTCTGGAACACCACGCGGGGAATCCCAAGTCCCGGAGCAGCACAAAGTGAAGCAAATCCTGGTAAAGCATGACTTACCTTGTTGCTGCTGAGTGCCAGTGTGGAGCGGACTGGGGGCTGGTGTGATGTGGGACAGTTGTTCAACTTTGGCTTGGCACCACATGCTGAGCTGCTGCTGTTTGGTACTCTTACCGGACTGTAATGTAAATCCTTACTTTTCAATCCTCTTTTGTATAACAACATCCTTTTTTTAACTCTGTAAGATTTGTACCATTAAAAGGCAGCCATTGTAAAAACGTTTCACTGTACTTCTGTACTGGAGTACGTTTGAGAATGAAGGATGTTTCATTCTATTCTATTCACCTGTGGCCATGAAGTGATGTCAAATGGTGTAACAATGCCATTCAGCCCCAGATAGAAAGACTAACAAACGGAAGGACTGTTGAAATATATTTTGCAAGCCATTGTCACCCATTATCCCAAAGTGCCTTCAACATATTTATTTCCTCCTCTCCCTCCTACTCCATCTTACTATACTCCCTGGTTCCACAGCTGGACTGGAGGGAACCTGCTCAGCAATGGAGCTCACTGACTGTTGAGGCTTGGTCAGGCCACCATGGGGCACTTGTGTTTGGATGGCTCTGACATGTGGAGGGTCTACCTGTCAGATGGAAATCATTCCTCTTGGCATGAGCTTGCAAGTGTCAGAGGGAGTCAGGCAGGGTGGAGGTGGAGGGCCCAGCCATCTCCAGAGTACCTCGAGAGGTGAATTCTGTGGGGCTTGTGTGTGGTTTCTCCTCTAGCTGGGTGCTTCCCGGCAGCGCCCTGTCTCCTTGAAGACGGGGCATCTGGAATGTACGCCATGTTTCCTGTCCTGGTCCTGAGGGCTAATGGCTAGGTGATGGACTGTATATGGGGTGCCCCTCTCCAGCACACTCTGAGGGTGCTGGGCCTGGCTCTTCATGGCAGTACCACCCTGTCCATGGAGACAGGCAGCTGGCTACATGACTCGCTGTACTGCTGCAGCTTCTGGGCAATGAAGGGAATTGGCTCCCACATCCCTGTTTGCTGCTCCTGCCCTCCCTGTGCATGTCAGCAAAGTCCCTTATTCCCAACCCCACAGGCATCTCACCCACTCGCGGGCTGAGCAGGTGCCTGGTCTCCAGCAGGCCTCTGAGTATCCTCATCCTGGGACTTGCTGGCTGTACCTGCAAGAAACAAGCGAGAGAAAATGCTGCAGTCAGTGATTGGAAGTCATGTACAAGGAATGATGTTGACAGTGGAGTTAATATGAGGCCTGTATCAGAATGAGAAGTGGTACTCACTCAGTATTTGAGACATGGATGGGCCAGGGTTCTCTCCTTGTAGGGATAAGGAGCCTAATGTCAGCCCCCACCTCCAACCCCACCCCATATGGACTCACCCTGCCCAGTTATTGGCTGTCTTCTCCAATGTTGAGAGAAAGCAAAGGATTGAGTGAGATCAAAGTGGGTGGCACAGATGTTACTGCTGGTGCAGGTGGGGAAAGAATGTGAGGGTTTCTGAAGGCGTGTGAAGGCAGCACAGACAGCCAGTTAGGGGTGGTAAGAGCTTGTGTTGGGAAGGTGGTGTTGAGAGCAAGTATAGGACAATAGTGAGAGTAGCAAAGCATGTGTCATTTTGGGAGGCTGGCGTAGTAGACAGAGTTTCTTTTTATTTTTTTTCCTTTATTTATTAATGGGTTGAGGACGTCGCTGGCTAGGCAGCAGTTATTGTCCATCCCTAATTGCCCAGAGAGCAGTTCAGAGTCAGCAACATTGCTGTGGTCTGGAGTCACATGTAGGCCAGACCAGGTAAGGATGGCCGTTTCCTTCCCATTAGTGATTAGTGACATTAGTGAACCAGGTGAGTTTTTTCCGGCAATTGGCAATGGATTCATGGTCATCATTAGATGATTAATTCCAGTTATTTTATTGAATTCAAATTCCTGCCATAGCAGGATTCGAACCCGGGTGCCCAGAATGTTATCCAGGTCTCTGGATTAATAGTCCATCGATAACACCACTAGGTCATTGCCTATTGAGTGTGAGATAGCTGAGAGAAGATTGTGGCAATTCCCTGGTGCAGGTCATTGACCTTTTTTCAACTCTGTTGGCTGTTCCTACTCACTTTGGAGATGGCATTTACCTCAGCTCAGGCTGCCAGGCACTGATGGCATGGCCTCCTCTGCTGGTCCTCTAGGAAAAGGACTTCTGTCTCTTGTGTGACCCAGTCCACCAGTATCTCCAGGTCCTATCGGAGAATTGAGCCATCTCCTATTCTTTTATGTAGAGATGCTGCCCTTTTCTGAGCTTCAGAATGACGGTGTTTGGCCAGAGGCACAGTGGTCTTTTAAAGATGGCACAGAAGCAAGAGATGCTGGTCTTTCGGCAGATATCTGCTGAGTGGGGAGTTGTTCGAGGAATGGCACATGGCAAGATAGAGCCAGAATCAGATGCCACAGTGGGTGTGGGAGGTTATTAATGAGGTGAGTCTGGTAAGTTATGGCAAGAAACCTTGCTAGGCCTCAGGGAGAAGAATCCTCCAAAAAAACTTGATACAATTTGGAATTAGCCAAAGAAATGTAAGATTCAGCAGAATCTAGCACTTATATGCAATACTCAGAACTCTCTTAAAGCATTTCATGTGTAATAATTATACTGAAGTTCAGTGATTCTTACAAGCAGACAAATGCAACATAGAAAATTATTATAAATTGTGGGATGGGATCGCTTACATTTATTCAATTTGGTAAACAGACCTCAGTTTAACATCTGATGTGAAAAATAGCACCTTTAGCAGTTCAGCTTTTCTTCAATATGGCACTGAATTGTCAGATTCAATTTTGTGTGTATATGTCAAAGTGAACTTAAAACCACAACTAGTTCCTTTTTCAAAAATTGTTTTTCTGCGTGATGTGTGCATCACTGAGAAGCCCAGCATTTATTGCTCATCCCTTATTGCTCCTTAACAATGTAATGATGAACTAGCTCCCTGATACACTGCAGTGTATGTGGTAACTGTTCTGAATGGTTGTTTCAGAATGAAATTATGGTTTCAGGTCTGGAGTGACATGTAGGCCAGACCACATTAGAATGGCAGATTTCCTTCCCTAAAGGTCATCAATAAACCAAATTGGTTTTTACAACAATTAATGAATGTTGTCATGGTGCCCAGTACTGAGACTAGTTTTCAATTCCAGATTTATTAAATGAACTTTAAATAACATCAGATGCCATGACAGGATGTGAACCCCAATCCCCAGAGCACGAAGCTACAATCCTGAATGACGTCACCACTACACTATCATTACAATGGATATAGAATGTGCAAAATTTTCAATGACAATATCAGAACAGAGAGAATACAATTATCAGGAATTACTGAACAAGCTGGGGATACTTTCTCTAGGAAAGGGAAGGCTGATCAAAGCCTTAAAATTACGATGGACATAGAAAATAAGTTTCCACTTGAGGGGCATTAATAAAAGATAGCCCCTAAGAAATCCCATAAGAAATTTAGAAGTAACTTCTGAAATTAGAGAGAGTGGTAAGAGTGTGGAACTCACTGCCATATGAAATAGTTGCGACAAATAGCATAGATGGATTTAAAAGGAAACTTGATAAAGACACGAAGGAGAAAGGGACAGATGGGGTACATTGACAGGGTAAATTAAGAAAGATGGGAGGAGCCTTGTCTGCACTATGAACACTGCCTGAAACCAATTGGTCCAAGTGCCAATTTCTGTGTTAGACTATTCTGCATAAATCTATCTCAGAAGCAAGCTACCACCATGAATGCTAGCACTGACAGATAGGGGGCACAAAGAAAAATTCAGAAAGCTTCAGGCAAATATCATCAACGGTGGGTGTTTATGGAATAGCTGTTTCAAGACCAAAAAGTCACCAGTTAAAGCTTCTTTAAATATGCATTTCATAACTTCAATGGAAATACTCACAAAGGTGAGATCACCATTATCTTACCAAACTATAGAGCAGCTTCCTCATTAGTTTAACCTGAGGGTCCCCATGCCTCAGGCGAGGTAGAGAAGGAGAATGCTTCATGGTAACTTTAGTTGATGCAGGAATTGACCTTATGTTGTTGGTGTCACTCTGCATTGCAAACCTACTGTCCCACCAACATTGAAATGATGAGGTTACTAATGACCAATTTACTGTAACCAGTCACAGTTTTTTTTCTGAGAGTTGTACAATTTCAGGACAAGCATACCAAGCCATACAGTTTTTTTCTTTCAAAGTCCAAAATTAAACCCTACTTGGATAAAATAAAAAATAAGTAGACTTTGGTTGTGAACTTTTATGTTGATCTGTACTGTCCTTTACCTATGTTTGCCAACAAAGAACAGTGAAGATTATACATCATCTGCATTGTGCAAGCTTCCTTGTCCTGAAATCTAGTTTTCTCATTAGGTCTAACACACCATTCCAGTTTA
>NC_063354.1:41215091-41222529 GCF_021869965.1 Rhincodon typus | reverse complement strand
CTTAGTGAGATTTTCACCCGTGACAGCTATATGGCGGCACACTACAACAGAAACTAAGCAATCTTACCTTCAGATCAAAAAGAGTGCAATCCTGTTTTAATTCTTTAACACAATTTAATAACCCAAACCAGATTTCAGACTAATAGTGCTGTGAAGACAAGTTTTCTTTTGAATTCCAGGCAAATATTTACATGAAAGCCACACTTCAATTTAAAAAGTGCTTCAAAAGCCAAAACAAAAAGCAAAGAAGCTCCTAAATAAAATAATGTAGTTTCACCTTTAACAATCTGCTTGAGCCCCACAAAGTCACTGGGATTGAGCAATGGACGAGTACCAGGCAAATTAATCATCTCGCGCAATTCCTAGAGAAAATTAAGAGAATACAAAAAATTCAGCCCCATGTGCACTGACTACCAAGAAAGTGTCTTTTCAGGATTATAACCAGCATAGTTAATAATGAATGAGAATTATTAAGCAGGAAGAGAAAGGTGCAATGTTTTTTGGATTTCCTGAAGACATTTGATAAAGGTGCCACGTGGAAAGTTACTGCACGAGGTAGGAGTTTATGGAAATGGAGACAACGTGCTACCACTGGATTGGTTAACACACAGAAGAGAGTTGGGATTAACAGGTCTTTCCAACCTCAAAAAGATGCAGTGGTGGAGTACCACAAGGATCAGTCATGGCACCTCAATGACTCACTGTCTGCACTGGGGTTTCCCGATTTAGGAACAGTCATACTTAAGAATGCGATCAGATATAGTGGTGTATTAGTAATTTTAAAGATCAGACATGCAAACATTTCCTTGTACTGATAAACAGCTATTTTATTGCCTTGCATTGTGCGCTGACTTGTATACAAAACTACTTGCAAGTGGCCTCAAGCACAAAACCTGCTCACAATCTGGGGACTGTTCGTATTGATGTCTTGCAGGAGGGGAATAGTATGTAATGTATCAAACTTAATAATACATTAAAGAGGTGGGAAGATAATTAAGGAATCTGTAAGATAAGTACAGTAAGCATGCAAAAAGTTAGCAGATAGTTTAATGTTGGAAGGTGAGAGATCATGTACGTTAGTAAAAAGCATGAAAGGCGGACTATTATCAAACTTGAGACAAAAAAATGCAGCACAGGAAGATCGGAACGTTCTTCTGAATGGGGAAAAAATAGTTAGCAAAGTGCTGCAAATAATTAAGATGACAAATGAAAATTCTGGCCTTCATTGCCACGTTAGAATTGTAAAGCAAAAGTCTTGTTACAACTGTAGAGGCCTATGGTGAGATGACAAGTTAGGAGTGGAGGCCTGGGGCAGATAAGCCATCATCATTTAATTGAATGGTGGGACTGAATGGCCTACTCCTGCTCCTATGTCCTTATGGACAGTAAAAGAAATGGAAAGCTCCTCTAATCTCAGCAAATCAGCACCGGTAACAAAAAAAAAATTGGAAAAACTTTTGACAAGTAGTCAAGGGTATCTACAAGTTTCACCACGACTGAAGAAAAAGGGAAACAGCTAAGCAATTGCAACTTGGATTTCACTCTAGCAACTCAAAAGGCTCTAAAAATACTCTAAACTGCAACTGTCTTTATCTCCCACTGGGTAGTGATCATCAATTAGTATACACATCAATATAAACTATATCATTTAATTAGCTAATTAATGTAAGTGAACTGGCTACATTGTAAAATATAACACACTAGTCGTTATCTTTAAGTTGTCAGCACAGATTTTAACAAAAAAATTATGAAACACTGGTAGGTTTGTGGATAACAGCATCAGTGAATTAAACTGACAAGAGTAGGCTTACCAGGCTGCATGAAATAGCATGCTTACACAAGGCATTTATACTGTAATGGATTATGTTGCCAACTTTATGAAGTTACCATACCTTTATGGTAAAGGCAACTTGGAGAGGTCCTCTTCGTCCAACAATTAGTACCCGCTTCACATTGCTAGCTGCTATAGCCTCCAAAGCATGACCAGCGATATCTGTTTTCTGTAAATATATTTATACATGTACTTAAGTACATATTATTTAATACACGCACACATGCCACAAAATTACAATTAGAACATTCTGAAAAGGAATAATATTTAGAGCTTCAGGAGGAAGTTTTCCAATTCATGCTACATTGAAATATATTCCAACATTACTAACTGAAACAACATTTGAATTCATCAGGTTGCAATTCCATCCTCCGACCAGCTTTTCAGCTGCTCAGCCAAAAACACCTCCAAACTACTATATTTCTCTGCTCCCTAAATCAGTTGATTTTTACAACTTACCCAAGGTTATACAGAGGGTCCGTTCCTGTGCTATACAGTTCTTTGGCCCACGACGTTGTGCCGAAAATGATGCCAAATGAAACTAATCCCTTCTGCCTGCCCTTGCTCCCTCCATTCCTTGCATACTCATGCGTTTATCTAAAGTTCCTCAAATGCCCTTACCATATTTGCCTCCACCACCATCCCTGGTAGTGTTCCAGACACCTACCACACTCTATAGGAAACTTGCCCCTCATATCATCTTGAGGTTTCACCCTCTCACCTTAAATGCAACTCACGGGGAAAAAAAAAAGATTCTGACCGTCAACTTATGAACCGTCAGTTCATAATTTTATAGACTATCAAATCTCCCCTCAGCCTGTGCTACTCAAAATAAAATAATGAGGTTTTTCTAGTCTCTCCTTGTAGCTCTAATCCAAGCAGCACACCCTGGTAAACTTCTTCTGCACCCTCTCCAAAGCCTCCACATCCTTCCTGTAATGTGGCAACCAGAATTGAATTTAATACTCTAAGGCCTAACCAAAGTCTTATAAAGTTTGAACATGACATTGTGTACTCAAGTCCCTGACCAATAAAGACAAGCATGCCACAAGCCTTCTTTACCGCCCTATCTACTTGTATGGCCAAACACACTAAATTAGAACAACACTAACTTGATGGCTAGGTATCAATAAATATGGTGGAGAGAGAATCAAAACTAGCCATTGTTTCCTTTTATGTAGGAGGAATCAAGCAGTGCAAAGGAATTTCTCTGTAAATCACTGATTAACAACTTCTCAATCGTCATAAACAAAAAGATGACGCAAACAGGAATTCACCAACTTTGAGTAAATCAACGGGAGACAGGAGAATCCTGGCCACGTCCAACGCCACATTTCCATGTCCCAGGACGACTACTGTCTCACTGCTCAATTCGGGATTCAGCTGCAAAAGAATATATGACAAGATTTTAATTTTTGCATTTGAAAAGTAGTCTCATTAATTAATATTAGCTCAACATTCAGCAAGTGGAATAAAACAAAACTGCAGATGTTGGAAGTCTGAACCGAAAACAAAAATTGCTGGTGAAACTCAACAGGTCTGGCAGCATCTGTAGAGAGAGAAACACAGTCAGTCAATGTGAGAGTCCACTCACCCTTCTTCAGAACTGAGCGTAACTAGGAAGAGGTGGTATATATGCTGCAAGGGGGGCGGTGGGGAGGCACAAGAAGAAAAGGACGGACACACAAAGAGAAAGGGATGGATGACAGCGTAAAAACCAAAAGAATTGCAGATGCTGTAAATCAGAAACAAAAACAGAAATTGCTGGAAAAGCTCAACAGATCTGGCAGAACCTGTGGAGAGAAATCAGAGTTAACATTTTGGGTCCAGTGACCCTTCCTTAGAAGGCGGCAGTATGTTTGGGAGAAGGGAAAGCTGTTAATGGAAACCATAAGTAAGTAAAAAATGGATTGGCTGAGCTGAAAGCAGCCCACATTATGACAGGGATGTAGGGATAAGTAAAAGACATGGACACAGGTGTTTAGGTTTTAAAATTACTGAATTCAACATAGTCCTGAAGGCTGCAGGGTCCCCAAGTGGAAAACAAGACATTGTTCTTCCACCCTGCGTGGAGTCTCGCTGGAGCACTGCAGCAGGCGCAAGACAGAAATGTCGGCCAGGGAACACAGTCGTACGTTGAAGTGGCAAGCATCTGGAAACTCAGTTTTTTTGCAGACAGAACATCAGGTGTTTCACAAAGCGGTCATCTAATGTGTTTTGTCTCCCAACGTAGAAAAGACCACATTGCGAACAGCAAATACAGCAGACTAGATGGAGTGAAATGCAGGTAAAGCACTGCTTCACCTAGAAGGTGTGTCTGGAGTCTTGAATGGTGAGGAGGGAGGAGGTAAACAGGTAGGTGTTGCACCTTCTGCGGTTGCATGGGAACGTGCCAGGTGAGCCATTGGGAGCAGAGAGGAGTGAACCAGGGTGTCCCAGAGGGAAAGGTCCTTGTGGAATGCTGACAAGGAAGGGAAGGAGAACGCATCTGTTGGCGGAATCCCACTGGAGGTGACGGAAATGGTTGGTGGAAAAATCCACAAACAGGACTGCATGGGCAGACTCATGGTTTCTGCCCCACATGAACTTCCTTCTCCCTACATTGATGCAATGCTTTTCCTCACCTCATCCAGTCCCTTCCCACTTATATCCATGATTCTTCTGACCCTACATGTTCCCATCCACTGCCACCCTCCTCCGCTTGGCCAAGCATGTCCTCATTTTAAGCAACTTCCCCTTTAACTCTTCTTGCTTTCTTCAGATCAAAAGATGTGGCCCTGGGTTCTCCCATGGGCCCCAGTTATGCCTGTCCCTTTTTGGGGCACATTGAACATTCGTTGTTTCAGTACTATTCTAACCCCATCCAGAACTCTTTCTCTGGTACATTGACGACATCAGTGCTGCTTCCCTCTCACATCCAGAACTGGAAAAGTTTCTGTTTTGCTTCCAATTTCCACCCTGCTCTTACCTGGTCCAACTCTGACACCTCGTTCCTCAACATCTGTTCCCATTTCTGGGGAATAGGCTGGCCACCAATATCCATTACAGATCCACCAACTCCCACAATTACCTGGATATACATCCTCACACCCTGCTTCTTGTAAAAAGACTCCATTCCATTTTTCAAGTTTCTCCATCTCCATTGCATGTGTGCTGATGACACTACCTTTTAATGGGGGGTGGGGGAGGTCAGAAACGTCTACCTTTTTCCTCAACCTAGGATTCCCCACCATCATGGTTTGCAGGGTCCTTAGCCAAGCCCAACTCATTTCCTTCACTGCTTCGCTTCCCTTCCCTCCCCTCCCACAACACCAATAAGGATCCTCACTTTCCATCCCACCAGCAATGTCCGAAGGATGGTAAGCCTTCGTCTCCCTCCGCTCCCTTGTCAGCATTTTTCAAGGACCATTCCCTCTGGTCCACTTCTCCATTCCCAATATCTCCCTACACTCCTACGACACCTTCCTATGAAATCGTAGAAAGTGTTAACACTTGCCTGTTCACTTCCTCCTCCTCACTATTCAAGGCACCAGACACCAGGTGAAGCAGTGATTTACCTGCAATTTGCTCAATACAATCTACTGTATTCACCACACTGGGGAGACAAAACACCGACTAGGCAACCGTTCTGCAACGCACCTACATTCGCACTAAAAAAAAAAAAAAAAAAAAAAAAAAGACCCCAGCTTCCACTGCATGCCACTTCAAAAAACCACCATGTCCCTGACCTGCTGCAGGGTTTCAGTGAGGCTCAGCACAAGTTCATTTTCTGCTTGGGGACCCAGTAGCGTTCAGGACTCATCAAGTTCAATAATTTTAGGGTTTGAACACCTTCTATGCCTTTTGTACATACCCCAGATTGCAATGACACAGACTGCCTTCAGCACAGCCAAACACTTTTCAGCTACTTATTGTCCCCATTATCAATTTTTCTTTCTTCTTGGCTTACCATTATTCATCCCTTTCTCTGTCTGTCATTCTTTCAAGGCTCTATTTCCACCTATTCACTCAGTTCTCCCCACCCCATTTTCAGCACACAAAGACACCACCTTTTCCTAGTTACTATCAGTTCTGAAGATTCGAAACAATAACCCTGCTTTTGCTCCACAGATGCTGCCAGGTGTGCTGAGTTTCTCCAGCAATTTCTGTTTCTCGATCCAGCAACTGGAAATGGATAAAGAAGAAAACTTTGACCAAAGTTTTCTTCCTCGAAGTTGCCATTTCCAATTCTAGATTGCCTTTACTCCAAAGAGGAGCCTGTAATTCAACAGCATCCCTCCTGTATAGGCAGTTTAGGCAATGCCAAATAGAAAAGAACAGAATTTCTAGGTCAACACAACGATGACAGCAGGGTTGAGTGTAATATTAGCAACAGCTTTCAAGTTTACAAAATTACAATTGGAACAATAACCAAACTTGAGCAAGAGAACTATTCAGAAGAATCCGACTTTCCAGGCCTCTGGTTTTGTATGATGTCAGCCACTGACCAAGAGAATTGTTAAATACTTGGATTTTATACCAATCTTCATTTAAAACAACTCTATTTACTTTATTTAAGGCCCTTACCGACGTCCATTTCTCTAACGGCCTTGTTCCATTTCCTCACATTTAACAGCTACTGCAATTGCACATCTAAGGAATCAAACATTTATCTCGTACTTTTCCATTGCCTCAGACAGCGCCGCTCACCAATAAAGGAACTCATCATGCTTTGAAAACTTTATAATGAGGGAATGCTGTTCTTCAGTTTTTCAGATTTCCTTCAAAACTAAATATTTGCACTGGGATGCATTAACCTTCCAAAACAGCCACATTTGAACATTTAGAATGTCAGATCCAGCTAAATGCTCAAAACAACTGTATTTCTCAGAATTTCAATGAAGTGGCCATTTCATTAAAGACCAATCTTGTGGGACTCCCAGTACTTTCAACCAATAAGCCATTTTTATTTTGGTTTTCCAAATAAAGCAGGGAGGGAACCTAGATTTTATTTAAAAATTGGTGAAGAAAAATGCTCGAACTCCCGCCCCCAAAATAAGTTTAAGTATCATCTAGCTTCAACCACCTTCCAATTGTGTTACTAAAATAGAACCAGAAAAATACCCTTCTTCCCCCTGAAAAATAACTTTCAACAATCCGAGATAACAGGCGTAGAGCTGGATGAACACAGCAGGCCAAGCAGCACCAGAGGAGCAGGAAAGCTGACGTTTCGGGCCTAGACCCTTCTTCAAAATGGGGGAGGGCAAGGGGATTCTGAAATAAATAGGGAGAGGGGGAGAGGCGGATAGAAGATGGATAAAAAGGAGAGGATAGGTGGAGAAGAGACAGACAGGTCAAAGAGGCGGGAGTGGAGCCAGTAAAAGTTGAGTGTAGGTGGGGAGTTAGGGAGGGGACAGGTCAAGGGGGTGGGATGAGGCTAGTAGGTAGGAAATGGGGGTGGCAGGGACAAGCTGGGCTGGTTTTGGGAAGTGGTTGGGTGAGGGGAACTTGTGAAGTCCACATTGAGACCATTGGGCTGCAGGGTTCCCAAGCGGAATATGAAGTGCTGTTCCTGCAACCGTCGGGTGGCATCGTTGTGGCACTGCAGGAGGCCCAGGATGGACATGT
>NC_063354.1:41205369-41214991 GCF_021869965.1 Rhincodon typus | reverse complement strand
ACATGTCCATCCTGGGCCTCCTGCAGTGCCACAACGATGCCACCCGAAGGTTGCAGGAACAGCACTTCATATTCCGCTTGGGAACCCTGCAGCCCAATGGTCTCAATGTGGACTTCATAAGCTTCAAAATCTCCCCTCCCCCAACCGCTTCCCAAAATCAGCCCAGCTTGTCCCTGCCTCCCTAACCTGTCCTTGCTCCCACCTATCCCCTCCTACCTACTAGCCTCATCCCACCCCCCTTGACTTGTCTGTCCTCCTCAGACTGACCCATCCCCTCCCTAACTCCCCACCTACACACCTTTTACTGGCTCCACCCCCACCTCTTTGACCTCTGTCTCCTCTCCACCTATCTTCTCCTTTATCCATCTTCTATCCGCCTCCCTTTCTCTCCCTATTTATTTCAGAATCCCCTTCCCCTTCCCCTCCCCCATTTCTGAAGGAGGGTCTAGGCCCGAAACTTCAGCTTTCCTGCTCGGCCTGCTGTGTTCATCCAGCTCTACACCTTGTCATTCCAGCATCTGCAGTTCCTACTACCTCTTTCAACAATCTGAGATAGTTATCATCAGCGCATTCTGAAATATAATGTAGTTTGCCAGTTAACTTACATTTTTATTTTCAGGTAAACCGTTGTACCAGCCTACAAATGTTCTTGCAGAATAGACACCCAGTAGATTCTCGCCAGGAACGTTAAGCATTCGATTAGTTTCAGCTCCATAAGTCTGGGATAACCAAGTGCTTTGTTACTGGCATATAATAAAATGTTTGCATTTTTATGCAAAAAACAACTGGTACAAAGACTTCACAGCATTGAAAATTGAATAACTGAACTGCAATGGTTGAAATCTAAAGAAATAAGAGAGAGATGCATCAAGGACCAGTATTCAGAGTTAGCATAGACAAGATGTTTTATATGGTGTCAGGAAACTGACAAATATTCAGGAAATTAATGATTTCTTACCAGTATCAGAGCATGGTAAGCTTGTTTCAGCTCTTCTATGCTTATATCCTTCCCAACAGTAACATTGCCATAAAATGAGCAGCGGTTGTGATGTGCTGTCTGGCTAAATGTATTGATGACATTCTGCAGGGCGGAAATATCATAAACATGCTGATCATTAAATGTGGGTCATAAAATAAATATTTCAAGTAACACAAAGCTGAATATTTTAAGATTTGTGCATCATTGTCTTAGAAAGGATGGGAGATAAGAATGACGGAGGTTTAATTATCACCATATACAGGTCTTCATTAATAACTCAAGAAACTTGCTACCTTCTGTAGTGCAGCAGGCATTTTGTGCTCATTCGAATCAATAACAGACAACTTACTGCACCACACATTCTCAGTGAATTCCAAAAAGTCCTTGAAGTAAAAAAAAAGTTATCTAGAGATTTATTTTATAACTAAGATGTTTTAGGTCAATGTAGGCATCCACAAACCATCATATATAACCTTGCAGATTACATCTGTGAGCAGTTTTAACTGGAGGCGCAAGGTTTCAGCACTGGACAATATGTTACTACGATTGCCTGTACCATTAGTCATAGCAAGCTCAAAAGATAAGACATTCATGTGATAAAACCAACTTCTATTCAGAAAAATATTTATCTTGCAGCATATAAACAATTGCAAGTAATACGAGGTACATATGGAGAGCAGATAAATGAATTCAACAGCCTACTACAACACTTCATATGGAGGGACTGCATCTTCCCAAATTTGACACCAAGGAACAGCAAACACATTACAAAATCAAAATAATCCAAACGTAAAGGCATTTTTTTGAAAATCAAAGAGGTGGAGAGTCAGTCGTCAGACAACTTTATTTGACTTGGACACAAAACTACCTCAATTTGTTAGGGCAAGCTTGCGTATCCATTTTTAATCTGCGTTCAATTTTCTTGTCTACATTTAATAAACTATGTTGCATTAGGTAATGGTTGAGTATATATATCTAGACTTCAATTCTGCAAATTGTTCCATGTCTAATAAGGTTGGCAGCAGGATCCTGTTCAATGCCAAACTGAGACTGAACAAACCTTCACTTCTGGATGGTCAGGGGCAACACCAAATCTCACAAGGCCAAATGGGACAGGCAGTTTCTCATAGATGTCAACCACGGATGATTCATGGTACTGGAACACAAGAGTAAAGATAGCAAATTATTTATAGTGGCTGTCCCCCTCCGCTCAAATTATGGATTTCAAGATACCAGATTGCTGCTATATATTTGAAGAAAATAATGCAGAAAATTGAAGAGTAAACCATACCGAATTACACAGCTTCCACCCTCCAATCCTTAGATAAAATCTAATTTCTGATATTAGAAAGTAAAACACAAACTTTAAAGGCATCTAAATCCTGAAAGAAGCAATTATCAGAAACATTCAAGTCTTTCCTGCAAAGTTTAAAGAGGAAGATTCAGACTTGTATTTAAATTAAGTAACAAGAACTACTAAAATCTCTCTGTTCAAATCCAGCAGGGGTGGAAAAAGAGACTTCCATGTATTCCGTGCACAGAACTTTCAGCATATTCTTTATAAACACACTCACAATTTTGTCATGCACATAGGCACAGGCATATTTATTTACTAGGCCAGTGTAAGGGAGTGGAGTTAACTTGTAGACTTGGAGTCAAAGTATTGGGTTAATAAACGCATTCCTTCAGCTATTATTTTAGCTTCCCACACAAGTCAGAATGACTTTCCCAAACTCTTTCACCCAATTGTGTCATAACTGGGAAGTGACATTATTAATTACATTGTACTCAATTCATTAAAATGGCCAACAGTGGATGATTCCATTATTAAATGGAATGCTAGGCATTTTAATAAATTCAAGCTAATAAATATGAAGCAATAATGGTCTGTAAATACAACCAAACAGTATTAATGTCAATTTCTCACCACTCCCTGCGCAAATTCTAAACTCAAGATCCACATCGTCACTTGAAAACGGGAACAAAGTATAATTTGGTTGCTTCCCCCCCTCACCCCAGTAAAACTGTGCAAATCTCCTCTTCAGAACCATAATTACATCTCCCAGATAGTCATTCCACCCATCGACCTTGTGCCAGCTCAGTGTTAGTTATCCAATTAATCCCAGCCCCTTACTCTTTCCTTATGTTCCATAAATATATACCTCAAGTATATATCTGAAGAAGGGTTCAGAACCAAAACTTCAACCTTCAACCTTCCTGCTCCTCTGATGCTGCTGGGCCTGCCGTGTTCATCCAGCTCTACACCTGGTTATCTCAACCTCCAGCATCGGCTGTTCCTACTATCTCTACTTCAAGTTTTTTTTTAAATGTTACTGTTGAATCCCTTTCATGCACTGCATTCCAGATCACAATAACACTCTGCCAAAATAGTTCTCTCATTACAGGTCTAGTCTATTTATCAATCACCTTGACCACTGGTTCCCTATCTTCCTGCCACTGAAAACAAGGTACCTCTCTATTTGCTATAACATAATCATTCATGATTTTATCCTTATTTACTCCCCTTTTAACTTTCTTTAAAGGGAAGGCTACTGTTTCTTAAGTCTCTTCACACAACTGAATTCCCAAGTCCCCGCCATTATTTGAGTAAGCTCTTCTACACCTTTCCCAAGGCTAAACACATTCTCTAACTGAGCCCTAAAATCTTCTATCTTGTATTTCTGAGTCTTCCATTCTGTATGCAAGCCATGACATCAGCATGCTGTTAGTAATCGAGTACTGATCCTCTCCTCCCTCAACATCTACATATGTAAACTTCCATCAGATTGTGACCAGGACCAACAATCTTAGATTACAGTAGTCTCTCCCCATTCCAGGTAGGTCTGAGTCACTAAGGCCAACTGCAAAAACCTACCAATGCTCAACTGACAGGATCACTCTGCAGTTACAACAGATTAAACCAAGGACATTTCCAATCTGTGAGATCCAGTACAACATCAGATGATGCACCAACTAAGTCACTGGTGAAAACACATGTACAATACTTCCTAAAATCAATAATTATGAACAGAAGGGGACATTCCACTCCTCAAGGCTCCATAAACTACTCTATTTACTCAGCTCAATATCCTTTACAACACTAACTTAGCAAGGAGATTTATCAATTTTAGTTTTGAGGGGTTTCATTGCCCACCCATCTCTCTTCCAGGCAAACGTCCAAGACGTGACCTGACCATTCACAACCTTGGTGTCCCATCGGACCCAAGAGGAGCCTAACTCAAACCTGCCATTACTAATGCCCTGTGAAATGTTATTATGTTAAAGACACTACATAAATACAAGCTGTTACCTAGTAGTGTGTACTTCATTAACTTGAAATTAAGTGCTTAATTGCCAGAAGACTTCATACAAAAATTCACCAAAGGAGCAATAACATTCACAAGGGTTGCCTTTATGCAAGATTACCTTAAGCAGGTGCTGGGCAGTGTAGAAACCTGCAGGACCACTACCAATAACACAAACTTTCAGCTGAGGATCTACTTTGGAGGACAAGCCTCGGACTCCTGAATTGAAAACAAAGACAAAAGACTACATCAATTCACGGTGAATTCAAAAATAGTTTGCATTGCATGAAACAGATCAAGTCAGCATTAAGAAAAGTACAGCCACTTTACATATACATGTGCTTCACATTCCTTGTGTTAAATCTGGTTTAGGAAGATATAACAACAAGACTTGGACAATATCAGGTTTTGCTTGACATGCAGAAATTAACATTCACAACACAAGTGACAGTAACATCAAGATCCAACAAGAGAAAATCTAGCTTTTACCCTGTGACATTTAAAAAACATTACTATTGCTGGATTCCCAATAACATTCTGGGGACAGATTAACCACAAACAGAACTGGACTAGGCATATGAATGTTGTGGCTAGGAATCCTGCAGCAAATAACTCACTTAACACCCCAAAGCCTGTTACCACCTATAAAGGCACTTCTCAGAACAGGGTGATGATTCAGGGCTCTTGTGGAGACACAACTACCGCACCACCTCTGGACCAGAGCCCTGTGTTTAAATCCCACCTGCTCCTGAGATGTTGTAATATGTCTCATTAAGTTAACTAAAAAATATCAAATATATGATGGAATACTATCCTCTTGACTAGATGAATGCCGCTGTGGCAAGACTCAAGAAATTTGACAGAAAGCAAGACAATGCAGCTCACTTGATTAGTACCACCACATCCACACACTCCACCATTAATACACAGTAGCAGCAATGCCTACCATCTCCAAGATTCACTTCAGAAATTCACCAGTGATCCTTAGACTGTACCTCCCAAACTCATGACAGTTTCCATCTAGAAGAACAAGGGCTGCAGATTCCAGGAAATACTACCACCTGCAATTTCCCCTCCAAGCCACTCGCCATCCTAACTTGGTCATTCCTTCATTGTCACTGGGTCAAAATCCTGGAATTCCCTTTCTGACAATATTGTGGGTCTATCTACAGCAATGTGGACTGCAGAGATTCCGAAAGCTTGTGTTTTCAAATAAACCTGGTGGAGTATAACCCAGTGTCGTGTGACTTCGGGAAGGCAGCTCACCAGCACTTTCTCAAGGGCAACTAGGGACGGGTAACAAACACTGGCCCAACAGCCCACGAATGATTGTTTTCTTTAAAACAAAAAGAACAAGGCAGGCTGTTTGACAGCAGTAAAAAAGATATAAAGCAGCGCATGCTGCTGCATAGCTCACAGAATCCCCACAGTGCAGAAGCAGGCCATTCGGCCCATCGAGTCCACACCGCCCCTCCGAAGAGAATCCCACCCCCTACCCCATCCCTGCATCTCCCACCCTAGACACGAGCACAGCCAATCCATCTAACCCACACATCTCTGAAAAGCGGACAGTATTCCAGCAGATAATTAGACTCACCAAAAGATGACTGAAAATTAAGTACGCAGAGTAAAAGAGGGGGAAATATAAAGTTACTGCCCAATCACAGCCAACAGCACAAGGCCCAGAGACAGAGGACGGAGCATGGGTTTCCCACAGCAACCTCCTCCCCCCCCCCCAAAGAACCTCGGTACTCACGACAGTGCGGTGCTGCCATATGACAGGCATAGGCCAGCCCGCGGGCGAGAAGCGCGGCCAGAGCCCCCACAGCCCGCATGACCCCCCCTCTCTCTCTCTCTCTCTCTCGGTCAGCCAGCTACCGCCGCTACCGGCGATATCCCACCCTGAGGCCCGGTCTGGGGGTCAGAAGGCAGCCGCATCATCACGTGGGGCCGGATGGGCGGGGTCTCCAGATCTATCCAATCGGAACGCGGCGTCCGTGACTAACCACGCCCCCGCGTGAAATACGTTCATTGTGATTGGCTACTGCATCTTTGCGCTGTCTGCCTTTTAATCTTGAATAGATATTATTGTATAAGTTTAATATTTTACTTGGTGCATGTTGCACCGTTCACACCTACTGTATTTTTAAATATTTTATTTGGTGCATGTTGCACCGTTCACACCTACTGTATTTTTAAATATTTTATTTGGTGCATGTTGCACCGTTCACACCTACTGTATTCTTAAATATTTTATTTGGTGCATGTTGCTCTGTTCGTACCTACTGTATTTTGCACTATTTTATTTGGTGCATGTTGCACTGTTCACACTGGATGTTATTGTCACATTGGAGGGAGTGCAGACAGGATGGATTTGAAAAACCCCATGTCCGCTAACAAAGTGGGAGGTCAATGGCAAGAGAGCGTTTATCCTCATTTGTTCATGGGATGTGGCCACTGGGGCAAGGCCAGACCCTAATGAGGGCTTCATTGTCACCATTGTCAGAGTGGCTGAGATAGCATTCCCTAATCATGAACCAGAGGGTCTTTTTTTCACAATAATGTTTTGATGATGAGCCTCAGTAGGATTTGCTTTTGATTCCCACATGCTTAAAAATTAGAGATGTTTGAACCCATGGCTGAAAGCATTAGACTTTCCAAAACCACATGTATAAAAATGCTCCCATGTAAGGTTTAATTTTGTCGTTTTTCTTCCAACATTTATCACATCTGTACATATAAAATGGTTCATTCCAGCAATGTTATTGTCATCAGCTAAAACAAGTCATTCCATTTTTATTCCTTAACCTCGTGTCAATCCTCACTATTTAGTGACAGCATTTTAACCAATCTTCTCTAAATATAGTTGATGTGCCAGGACTATGAAATACTGCTTAGATAAAGGAGTCAGAAACTAAATCATTCATCACACATTTAAACCTACTCATGCCAAGTATTATTTAGTCACGTTCATCATTTTTTTCGGAATTTTATTTATTTTAGTTATAGAGTCATAGAGTAATACAGCACCCTTCAGTCCAACCCGTCCATACCAACCATAATCCCAAACTAGTCCCACCTGCATGCACTTGGCCCATATCCCTCCAAACAATTTGTTATTCACGTACTTATCCAAATGTCTTTTAAATGTAACTGTACCCGCATCCACCACTTCCTCTGGAAGTTCATTCTACACATGAACCGCTCTCTATGTAAAAAAAATTGCTGCTGATGTCTTTTTAAAATCTTTTTCCTCTCACCTTAAAAATATGCCCCCAGTCTTGATATCCCCCACGCTAGGGAAAAGACATTATCTATACCCCTCATGATTTTATAAATCTTTATAAAGTCACTCCTCAACCTCCTATGCTCCAGTGAAAAAAGTCTTAGTCTAAAAAAAATGTTGTTCATGACATAAAATGAAACTTGACATTTCTGTATTTTTGCAGAATTATTTTTGGAAAGTTGAATGCTCTGGGGACACAGATTCAGATCTCACCAAAGCAACTCCCTACTTTTATTGAACTCAGTGTAAACTCCAGAAACCTCATGTTGTCTTCCAATTATGTAATTTACAGCCTTTCAGGCTCAACTTTGAGTACAATTTCAGATCATAATGCTCCCATTTTTCAGAAAGTATTAGTGAATATTTGGTGAATGCCATTTAAACTTCTGGTAGACACACCTCTGTTTCTTGTCCCAATGCCATATGCTTTTCCATAATCATTTGTTCTGTCATCCAGTCCCTCCTCTTTTCTACCAAGATTTTATTTTGTATTTTTCCCCTTTGCACCTTGCCTTCCCCACCACTAAAGCCCATTACATCTCCAAACTCTTCCAGTTCAACATGATACAGGTTTTTTCTGGTTTACTCCCACATTACATCTGAACGGCTTGGTATCTTCGAAATTCCTGATATCATTGGCTGTATGTGCAATATTTTGCTTTTGTTTTGGAAGAGCCAAGTCAGAAGTTTACAAAGACACATGTAAGGGTTTGAATGTTGCTCAACTGAGGTAGAACTTGATGCTAAAAATACAATGAGACAAAAGTCAGCAGTTGTTGTGAAGGAGAGGGGAATGGATTGGAAACTTGATTGGAGTGAACAGAAAGCCAAGGTTCAACCTGAGTCTATGGCAATGGATTGAAATGAAGTGCCCCAAGAACGGAAGTTGTAGCAAGGACCAATGGTAATGGATATAGTTTTTCTGATGTTTAATTAGAGGAAATCAGAACATCAAACTGCAACTCAAACAACTGCCAAACTTTACAACATTAGTCACTTGTTGATTTGTGTCAGAAGTCCTGATTTGTCTTTTATGAATTCATAATGTGGTTTATCTTGATATAATGATTACACATTTCTATCTTATATGCATCTTTTTCTAATAGCATTAGGTAGGCCACAATTATTGCCCAATCCTCCATGCCCCTCATGATTTTATAAACTTCTATAAAGTCACCTCTCAGCCTCCGATGCTCCGGGGAAAATAGCAGTCAGCAGTACCTCTTTCACCTAAACTAAATCCCCAGCTGGCCTCCGCAGGCACAGGTAAAAGATCCTACTTTGAAATGGAACAGGAACTTTAATCCTTGTGTCCTGGCCAACATTTATCTTGCAATTTATATCACTTAAACAGATTATCTGCTCATTATCTCATTGCAATGTCTGAGACCTTGCTGTGTATAAATTAGTTGCTGCATTTCCTACATTACAACAGTGATTACTGTGGTGTTTTGTAAATTCCTACTTCAGAAATAAAACCAGTCTGACTCCAAACTAAAACACAAACAGATTCTGAACAAGGCCTCACACTTAGCACGCATTGTCTGAACTAAAATGTCACCTCTTCTTTCCACTGATAAAACCTTTAGTTCTCTCAGGACAGTGACTTGAAAGAAATTTGGGGATATACATATACATACTAATCAATTAAAACCTTCTAACTGATTAAAGATTTAACAGCATCATAGGTTTGTTTAATGCATCCTCATCAGTGGTGTGACCCTTTGATCTTTTACTTATAAATTCTGTGTCTGATAGTACCTCTCTCACTAACACCTGAAGACGGAGCGAGGTTCAGAAAGCTTGTGTTTTCAGATAAGCTTGTTGGACTATAACCTGGTGTCGTGTGATTTCTGACCTTGTCCACCCCAGTCCAACACCAGCACCTCCATATCATTACACTTCAAATGGACTTAATTAGTTGTAAAATACTTTGGCATCTTCTGAGGTCAGAAAAGGTGCTATATAAATGCAAAGAGACAACAAGATGCAGGGCTGGATGAACACAGCAGGCCAAGCAGCATCATAGGAGCAGAGAGGCCTCTCTGCTCC
>NC_063354.1:41150825-41204869 GCF_021869965.1 Rhincodon typus | reverse complement strand
ATTAGCACATACTGTGTTCCCCGCCCCCGCCCCGCCTTCTCTCTCTCTCAATATAGAGATGCTACCGGATCTGGTTTTCTGGTTTTATTCCAGATTTTCAACATATGCAGTATTTTGCTTTTGTTGTGGATAGAATAGTTTTGTTTTGGGACTGGAGGAGGTATCTAGTGGGGTGTTTCCAAGGGTAGATATTTCTTTCTGTTTATTTGGTCTTTATTAATTACCTGGACTTGGGTGTTCTGGGGTCGCACTCATTTGAAGATGATTTAAAACTTGGAAGTAGTCTGACAAAATAAGGTGGACAGCAATAGGTTTCAAGAGGATGTAGACAGGCTGGAATGGACAGACACAGAAGAAAGTGATAAACTTCACTCGGAAGCATAAAGGGAAGTATAATTCTAAAGGATGTCCAGGAATAGAGAGGCTGGGGATATAGCTGCATAAATTGTTAAACGTTATGTTGTAGGCTGAAAAAGCTGCTGATAAGTTATATGAAGTTCTACACTTTCTTATTTTAGTACTGTCTACTCGTATTTATAAAGTTATGGTGAACCTCAATCAAACACTAGTTGGGACTCAACTGGATTATTGTATCCAATTCTGTGCACCACACTTCAGGAAGGATCTGAAGGCATTGGAGAGATTGCAGTAAAGATTCCTGAGAATTGTTCTGGGGATAAGTGCCTTCAGTTATCTGGATAAATATGCTTGGACTAATGTCCTTATGGAAAAGTTGATTGAGAGAAAACTGGATAGAGGTATTCAAAATCAAGAAGGGTTGAACAGATTTTGGAGATAGCAACAGGTTCAAGGACTTTGTAGGGGAAAGTTTGGAGAAATGGATCTTTGGGTCAAGTGTTGGATTTTTGAGCAGAGTGGTGATGATGCCAGATTTAAAGGAGAGAGAGAGAGAGAGAGAGACTGTACCCGAATTCTAATAAGCTTTGTAATATTGGCTAACATGAGTCCCAAGAGAGAATCTGTTCTGTTGAAGGGTCACTGGACTTGAAACATTAATTCTTCTCTCGTTCCGTGGGTGCTACCAGACCTGTTGAGTTTCACCAGCACTTTCTGTTTTAGTTTCAGATCTCCAGCATCCGCAGTTCTTTGTTTTATATTGTTATCCAAAGACAGAATGTTGGGTGGGCACCAGTTTAGAATCAGAGTATCAGTGGTGGGTGTCATGGACAAATTAAATTAGAAAAGGAATGAGGAGAGATGCAAGAGAAACAACAGAGATAAGAAAGTTCTGGGCTACGGCAGCGATGGTATTATAAGAAATTTGGTTAGCGTGGTGGGAGGGAAGACACGGCAGAAGCAGCTGTTTGGGTTTTCAGTTTTTGTTGCAAAGAAGTTTATGAGCCTCTTGCACTTCTTGGAGGTGACAGTGGAAAGGAGAGGGGTTTAAGAAGAGTTTAAAATGAGAAACCGGGCATTATGTTTGCATCACATGTGGTACTTGTAACGAGGAAGGTAAGGTGTGTTGTTGAATGGGGAATAGGGGTTACATTCACTTGAATTGTAGTCTGACACTATCCTCCAATGCTGTATGGTAGTGAAATTGTTTAAAGTCTGTTCAATCACATTTTCTGCATCAATATGACTTTTGTTTGGAGTATGCTGTTAAGGTATGTGTTTATGTGCGTTGTGTACTAGATTCACGGACCATGTGATCAGTAGATAGTCCTTGTCACCCAGTAACCACTCTGGTTTGTTGTAATGGTTCAAATGCAGATGGTTGACTGGGCTGCCATGAAATTAAGGTGTAATGACTAAAACCAGAAATTAACCTGAAAATGGATGTTTAAGGAACGGAATTCCATCCTAAGGTATCTTAGAATTGACAAGCAGTGTCCTCAAGTGACCAGAGTACAGTGAATAGTGCTATGGGAAGTCAACAATCCTTGCAAAGTCATGTACTCTGTCCATCTGCCTATCTCTGATAAGAGATGGTGGAAGGGTGAGCTTGAGTAGATACCAAGAAGGAAGCAGAGAGTTGGTCGAGATACTAAAGAATTCTGTTAATGTCATAGTAAAGGAGAACAGTGCTGAAAAATTGGATTGAATAAAAGTAAAATGGAGGTACTTAAATAGTTAGTCAGTGTACCTTTGAAAGAAAGGGAAAATATAATGTTCTGTGAAATAATTTCTTCTTACATGCCCCGTGTAGTCACGTGATGTGGGTGTCAGTACAAAATAACTGAAATTTGATACTGATTGCCAATGTTTTCAAGATATCCTGTTCCAACCTCGTCGCTTGTTTTTCATCAATAAATATTACCTTGTTGAATCATTCATAGATTATCCCTACAAAAGTAACTTCAGTGATAATCATAAATACTTTACTGCATTTTGTAAATTTAAGGAAGGTAATGTGAGAGAAACAATGTAATTGGATAATTCAAGAAGTGTCTAATAGTAATTTCATCCTCTTTCCAACTTTAACAGTTCTTTTTAAACTAAAGAGAAATATCTACTGAGTTACATTTTGTAAAATGAATGACAGACTTTGAGTTCTGGAATTTAGCAGTCATATCTCACCCACTAGTCCCTTTCATCAATACTTTAGCTGATTACTCAACCTTTAAGCTATCTTTTGCAACTCTGTCTATTTGAAACACATTACCTCTGGATTTTATGGTAAACCTATCCCATATAATCAGCAGGATTCTAGTGAACAAGAAGCTGAGTATATTTTGAATCATTTAATGGAGGTTGCAACATTGAGCGAGAGGAAGCATTTCCATATTTGTCCTCATTCTAGAAATCAAACAGTTCTGATGTAAGATGTGATGAGACTGACATTACTATGTTTGTAAGTCTGCCCCTGCTTTCCCATTTAAATGGAGCAGTGAAGATTTGTATCTTTTCATAATGCCTGAAGTGAAATCACAGAGGCTTAACCTCCCCAACCTTATGTCGTGTTAATTTCCTTACTCCTAAAAGTTTGTGGTACACAAAGAAAAGATGTTTCTACCTTCCATGTTTATGTTAGGTCATCTATATAAAGAGTTGGCCTTTGGGTTGCATCTCTTGATCAAGAACATTGAATTCTGGTGTCTCTTCTTGATAGCCAAAATAATATTGATACCAAACTTCTGCATGCCTCGCACCCTTGATTTTCTTAAAGGAGATAAGAGAAAGATGTGCTGCTCCTGTGAATTGTCTAAATAGCCTGTCCACCTAAAAAAGGGCAAAGTAAAACTGGTGCTTGTGTTCTGTTTGTTGTGTGCCTTCTCTACAGCCAGTGAACACAATGTCACTGGATCCCATTCTTCAGCTGCTGTGTCAGCCTGAAATACAACTTTGATTTATTGAAAACTAGTCTCATTTCCCTCCTTGTCACTTTTATGGATCAATGAGTAGTTGAGACCAGAGACTATTGCATCTTTAAAGGGAAATAAGGACAAAAATTTTGATTGAGGGAGGAGAGCACGGTGCAGTCATCTGTTTGGATTTGTGTACCAAAAATTTGGTTCTCATCAAATGGGACAATTTTTACATTCCACGTTATGGTTCTAAAGCATTATTCATTTATGACTAAAGTACTCCAAATTGAAAAATAAGTGTCCTATTTTAATGTGAGTTTTTTTCTTTAGGAAATTTATCTCCTATTAAAGAGGATGGTTATCATATTTGTTATTGATTTGTTTGTTTGAGATTGTAGAAAAAGTGCATATTGATTTGTAAAGTTTGAAACAGCTGTTTTATTTATTTATTTATAGGATATGAGCATTGCTGGTGTTTATTGCCCATCTCTAATTGTACTTGAAAAGGTGTAAGTGAGCCACCTTGTTGAAACCACTGCAGTCCATGTGGTGTAGATACAACATGTGTTGTTAGGAAGTTCTAGCATTTTGACCAGCACAGGTAAAAGAACAGTGATGTAATTCCAAGTCAGGATGGCATGTGATTTGAAGGAAAACCTGTAGGTTTGTTTTCCTGTGCATCTCTTGCCCTTCTTCTCCTAGAAAGTAGAACACAAGTTTGGAAAGTGCTGCTAAAGGAGTCTTGACAAGTTGTTAGATTGCATTACATAGATGGTACACAGTTTTACCAGTATGTGCTGGTGGTGAGTAGAGTGAATGCTTAACACGGTGAATGAGGTGCTGATCAAGCAGGCTGTTTTATCCTAGATGGTGATGAGCTTCTTGAATGTTGTTGGAGTTGCATTCATCTAGGAAAGTGGAATGTATTCCATCACAGTCCTGACTTGTTCCTTGTGGTGATGAGCGGGCTTTGGGAGGTCAAGAGGCAAGTTACATATCACATAACTTCTAGTTTCGAATCTGTTTCTGTAGCCACAGTATTTATATGGGTGTTAAGTTAAGCTCCCGGTCAATGGTAACCTGCAGGATGTTGTTAGTTGGAATTTAGCAATGGTAATGCTATTGAATGGTGAGGAGAAACTGTTAGATTCTTCCTTGTTGGAAGCAGCCTGAACATTGTCCAGATATCACTGCATGCATGCACAGACTGTTTCAGCGTATGAGGAGATGCAGCTGGTACTGAACATTGTGCAGTCATGACCTCATGATGAAGGAAAGGTCATTGATGAAGCACCTGAAGATGGTTGATGATCCTGAGAAACACCTGTAGCAATGAGCGAGGCTGAGATATGGATCTTCAGCAGCCACAGCGATCTTTCTTTGTGCCAGGTATGATTACACTGAGGAGTTTTTCCCTGATTTCTATTGACTTCAATTTTATTTGGGCTTCTAGGTGTCACATGCAGTCAGATTCTGTCTTGATGTCAAGGGCAATTGCTTTCACCACCCTTTTGCATTCAGTTCTTTTGTTCGTGTTTGGACCAAAGCTGTAATTAATCCTGTAGTCAAGTGGCCCTTTGTGAGGAAGAAACTAGTTGGTGATCTGTTGGAAGGCAGCATTTTGAACATTGGAAAATATGTTTGGGCATTTTTGTTTTTTAAATTATTGAAACCTTGGTTAGGATGTTTCTGTTTTAATATACATGATTCCCTTATTTTTCACACCCATCTAAGTCTTTTAGTAAAACACCTTGTTAAACTTCAGACAAAAAGGTTCATGTGTTTTTCTCTAGGCACCAAATGTATTTGGTTTGCCATTGTGCGCTGCTATGATACTGTTAATATTTCAACTTGTGGCAGATGTCTCATGTTTATAGGAATGCTCCAATGAAATGTGTTGTTGAAGTGTCACAAAGCCAAATCTTATGGCTGGTCAAAAGACTTTTAACTGCAGAGGAGAGGTGTTAATTTCCTGCAAGTAGTGTTTTTGATTTATAGGCTTTCTCTCTTGGTGGTCTCTTTTTTGACATGAATGAGCACAAGCTGCAGTTGCAGCTGCTCAACATATGTCATATGACTTGCATTATTTTCTGCAAGATCCTCAATCAGATGAAATAAAATCTAAAATTATGTAGTGTGAGTTTATAGGTCCTTACAGCATGGCTTTTTCCCCCCCCACCTCTTTGACTATATATGGAATTAAGCCTTGCCTTGAATCTTGAAAAGGATCAATATTGTGACTGCTTTGTTCTGAAGAAGTCAAGTTGCACTGTCCTGTAAGATTTTACCTAGCTTGAATTTGTTGATTTCTGTGAAATGATTTTTGTTTTCCAACACCTTTCTGACATTGACCTTGTTTCTGCAGCTCTGTTCCATGTGTGAGAAAACCGGTGCCACTTTAGGCTGCTACATTAAAGGCTGCCCCCTTAAGTACCACTATGCCTGTGCTGTAAATAGTAGTGAGTATCTCTTTGGTTATTTTTGATTAGTGATTGATCAATAACTAGATATGAAGTCCTGAATAGAAAACAATTTTGTTCTCGTGGTGTTAATGCTTTCTGCTGGTGATTTAAATTGATGAACACTAGTGCCATGTGTGCCAATAAAATGAATTTGGTACTACAGTCAATTTTTTGGCATCTCTACAAATTTGAATTATCCAGAAATTCAAATTGAGAAATTGTAATAAGGTGACCGTTAGTGTAATTGGGATCATTTAAATTAACAGGAACGGGTCCTTCATAATTTATTCCATTGTTCTAAATAATACTCAGGTTAGATTTGATGGAACAGTGGAACTGATTTGGAGCTGAGGTAGTATTTGGTGAAGCCTATCAAGCTGTTTATGACTAGTCTGAAGTACTGGGTCATTGCCTAGTTTTGCTTATCATTACTAATATGTTTCAGGCAAAATTGTACTTAAATGTATGTCCTTCCGTATTGTGAGTTATGCTCTTATGCAATGCTGTTAATTTATCCCCACTGCACTATTCTCACCGTTGTCCCACCTGCAGTAACAAGCTGGTACTTTCCAAATGGTCTACAGCTCAAAATATTGACTCAGCCCCAATTTGAGAAAAGAAGCCTTGCAGTTATGTGGCTGGCTGTAATATTAATAGCATAATCTTTCATACTCCCATTGCACTGCACTAAAATCTCAGTGTCAAGCTGATAAAAGGTATTTTTAATTTACTGCCTGTATTAATCATTATTTTTGATAAGGAGATGGATTAGGAGAAGAATAGAAAGGTGAAGGGAGGTGGGGGTTGAAATTCTCTAAAGTGATTCAGAGAAAAAAAGGCAATTGAAGCACAGCCAGAGTGCTTGATTCTGTATTGAAACACTTTGCATTGTCCCACTGGGCTGGTGAATGGTTAATGGGATCTGTCAGCCAATACAGTGTGTGATGCACTGGCTCATGGATCCATTATCCTGTATTGACCTTTAGATTCTGAAGACATCTCATGTTACAAAAATCTGTGGTATTATTACTTTACCCCCTTCCCCTTAAAAGCAGCAGAGACAGATGATCGCCCGAATGGGAAGCTTAGTCACTTGCCCTGAATGAACATCACCATGATAGTGGTGTCACCCAGCTAAATGACAGCACAAAAATTAACTGTAGGACAATGATGTGAGACTCTGCTTGTTTCCAGCATTGTGATCCCATAGAGACTAATAACTTTTTAAAAAGGTATTTGAAATTCCCAATGACCGTTATAATTGCATAACAAGATTTCAAATTTTATGACTTTGCAGGTATGGCAGTATCCACGCAGAAAAGAACAGAGTTAATGTTTCATGTCAAATATGACTTATTTGCTAAGAGTTGGGTCAGCCTTTGGCCCTGGGGAGGAAGAGTGACTGAGTGACTGGGATGGGGATTGAATGAGTGAATGATTAAGTGGAGTCAGAGCGAGAGAGGAAGTGAGTGACCGTGATTGACTGGAGTGGGAGCAAGTGTGTGCGTGTGTGATTGAGTGATGGGCTAGGTGAGTAAGTGATTAGGGTCTGAGTGACTGGAAGGTGATTAAGTGAATAACTGGGTACTGTGCATGAGCGAGGTGAGGATGATATTGAATGATTGGAGCGATGAGTGAGTGAATGGGCATGTGAGTGGTGGGGTTGGGGGTTGTGACTGACTGGTGTGGAGTGAATAAGTGACCACAGGTTAGTGCGTGCGTGAATGACTTGGTGCGTGTGTGTGACTGGGGGATAGGTGTGAGTGAGTCAGTGAGTGACTGCAGGAGATGAGTGAGTGAATGACTTGGGTGGTGGTGGAGGAATGAGTGAAAATTGGAGTGTGATAAGTGAGTGAGTGGCACAGTGGGGGTTGAGTGAGTGAATGACTTATTGGGGTTGTGGTGGGTAAATTAGTGACTAGGGAACTAGCTGGGTGGGTGGGTGGGTAGATGAATGAATAAGTGGGTTAGTGCCTGCATGACTGGGGTGGGGCAAGTTAGATTAATTAGTGGGTCTGAGCAGACACACACACAACCCCAGTCTCCTCCTCCTCCTCCTATTCCCTGCCACTGCAAACATCCATATAGCAAGCTGGGAGAGGAGGAAAATCCAGGCTGAAAGGCAACCCATTTCCAAACCCAACTTTTAATTCGGAGTGTGTGCCACCAGAGAATGAACCAAAGTCCGTGTTAGTTAAACCCAACTCCCTAGCTCAGCCTCAGACCGCACCCACTTCCTTGTGATCAGACTTAGGACCTAGTCTTTTTCTTTCTCTGACTATGAAAGTGTGAGAAAAGGTTTACTAGTTCTGCTGTTTGGAAATTTAAAAATGTAATTAATAAAAATGATCATTTAAACAATCAATACATTGATTTGGAAAGGATTTTTTCAGAAATTCACACATGCTGTTTTGCAAGCCTTATCTTCCTGAAATTTGCTCACCAGTCTCCTGAATGAGAGAAAGTTGGACATTCCTGCTTAACAGTGATGTTGCTTTGATCTGAGACTATTCTTACTCCCAGGTTCCACTGGATACTTGCAGGGGTCCCACAGTTTTCTCTTTGCTGACCATGCCAGTTTCAGTTTTTTTTCCTATCTATGAGAGCACACACCCTCTCCCTCCATAACCTTACTGATTACCTGAATTAAAGAGACAATGTAAAACATAATCACCCTATAAAGCCTTGCATTCATATTACCTGGCTTGGTCTTCCCTTTTTAAATGGAGTTTTGAAATCATGCTGATTGTTGTAGAAAGCAATACCATTTCATTTTCTGTTGGTTCTAGATTAAAGGATCTCACATCATAAAAGGAGGCCATTTGACCCATTGCATATATTAGTGCTTTGAAAGAGCTATACTGTCATTCCCAATTTAGTTTTAAAAAATGAAATTAAACAGAATAAATTTGTCTGTTTTTAAAAACTTAATGAGATTAGTGTTCTTTGCTGTAGAGTTCAGAATTAGCATGTCTAGTTGTGTGCAGGGAATGTTTGTTAATTATGCCTAAATTGATTTGTGTCTTGTAAAAATACAACTGAAAGCACAAAATGTTTGATGACCCACATTTGTTCTTTATTCTAGAATGTTTCCTAAATGAAGATAATTTCTCAATGAAATGTGCAAAACACAAGGTATGACATTAATGTAGCGTTCATCTTTTACCACATATAAACTGTGAATTCACTTTACATACTTTCAGAGACAAAATCTTAACTTTGTATATTTGTTTCTTCTCTTTGGGTGAAATTTTCCCCTCAATGGTGTAGCGTGAGTAATAGCAAGAAAGATGGGAAAATACAGTGAGAATGGAAAAAAATCTCATTCTCAATGTCAAGAAAAATTTTCCCCTCAAGAGTCTTACGGCATAGAAACAGGTTCTTTGGTCCACTATGTCTATGCCAACTGACAAATACCAATGAACACTAATGGCATATATCTGTTTCTTTCTTTGTTTTTCATCAATATTCTTAGTCATCCAGCTATGATTCTGTGATCCAGGGTAACCTAGCCCAAATTTATTTCTCATGGGTTTGGACCTAGCTTGCACCATGGTTGTATATGGTGAATTAAGTGAGCAGCCATTATTATAAGGTTGGAACAACTACCTTATTTCCTTGTTTTAGCATCTCACTTAAAACCCCACTCACCTTATTTATATTTTGCTTACAGTTCTCATTTCCTTCATGGCACAAATGCCTGACATGTAAATCAGTACAGTTTCACTAAATGCTTGTCCTGGCCATCTTGCAGCCCTTTCTTCAGAAGAAAGCCCATGCATCCTCCATGGCCACCATTCTCCTTGATCTTTCATCCACGCACGTCAGCCACCATCCTTACCACTTCTTCAGGCCTGCTGTCGGACCAGCTCAGACACTACTTCAGCCCTTCAACACTTTACTTTGGAGCTCAGGGACACCTCTGATTTGCATGTTTCTGTCAGGTTGCTCTGCATGCAGTGATGCACACATCTTGCTTTCTTAGCAGTCACTCATTTTGCTGCATACTTGAGGCTGGTAGTCTCTGTGTACTTCACATTGCTTTCTTAGCCCACACTGACTGACTTCAACAATGAATTACAGATGGCCAGACTCAGTTGGTTGCATTGCTTTCTTTGTACAGAGGAAGGTTTATACATCTTATCGTTGTGGGTGTACTGGACAGACAATCTATCAGTCAGATAAGGGTGAACATGTCTCTGTGTGGCACAATGCCACCTCAATGTCACACCATCAGCATGTGACAACAGTTAACATGACAAACACACTGCATGTGCTTCAAGTGAGTAGCCATTTGTGAAATTGGAAGGGAACAGTCCTTGGGTGAAGGGGAAATACAGTACCTCAACAATCAGTCGGTGGCTAGTCCGATTCCACTCATGGGTTGGCCACAGGCAGGCATTTGGTTCTGTTAGAGTCTGGGGAGCTCTATCATTGCAGTCCGAGGATTGGGTCATGGTCAGACTTGCAGGTCAAGTGCAAACAGTCCAAGAATTACAGGTGACCCAGTTGGGTTGCTGTTAAGACATTACTGTGGGAGTTCAGACAGCTGCTCCAGCAACAAAATGAAAAGAGCGATTGAGTATGATGGAAAGGGATGGAAGAGCAGTTAGTGGTGACGCATGAGCAGGAGCGGTGGTGAGATGTCCCTGGTGCATGAGTAGGAAGCCCAGAGGACAGGAAGCTTTTGAGAGGATGAAGCAGGCAAGAGCTATTGAATAGCCATGATTCATGAAGTACTGAGAGCTATTATCCATGAGATCTGTGTGCAGTGGCAAAGTCAGAGTGAATGCTTGCCCTGTGAGTGTGAGGTAGCAAAGAGGAGATGATGACACTTAACTTGCAGAATGCAGAAGCTCATTTACCTTCTTTCTATACTGCTGGGTGTTACTTTCCAGCCAGGACACAGCACTGACCTGGACTGCAATCTGTTTCCAGGTAGGCTGTGTCAGCTGGCATGGCTTCCTGCAGCAGTCGATTGGGAAAAAAAAGGCCCTCCTCCCCATTACCCCATCGATCAACACTTTGAGTCCCTGTCTGTGACATGGAGAGTGAGCTTTTCTTTCCTCTAGGCCATGTGTTCAGTACTAACAGTCAAGCACCACAGTTGTGAGGGCCAGTTCCTGGCTTGCAGCATCTGAAAAAGTGTGCATTTGGGTTTTAAATATGCTGCCAAAGTCACGAAAGGTGAAAGTCCCAGCAGTGGCAAGTGCTTCCACTTCTTCGGCTGTGCATTTCCCTGAAAAGGCATCGAGAACCCTGTTGCATAATTCATGATGTGAAGAGTGGTAAATTGCGTGGAAAAAGTCTCTGTGTGCCATGATGGACAGAGCGCTACAAATTTTGCTCAACAAACTCTTTAACTGAAAGTGGGGAAAATTTGGCCCTGTGTCTCTTAACCAGATTGTGCCTGGTAAAGATCACAATTAGCACTTCTTGTTCTAATTCAGTCGCTTTAGATGGTAGTGGAATAATTTTCAGTATATTTGGGGACGCTTAAGTATAAGCAAATGATGCTGCTCAAATTGTGAATTCAATTGTCTGTGTCCACTGGCCTAAGGGAAATGACACCAAATAAAACAGTTGTTTCTCAATGCAGGTGAATGCCTGTAATTTTACAGATAAGTTCCACATATGATACTGAATTCACCAGAGACTACCTTCATGTTGTACAACTTTAAATACTTCTCCTTGAATGAATCCAGCAAAATTCTTGTTTTGTACAGAATGGAGTCATTCGGTACTTGATGCCAAGAATCTCAAGATTATTTAGAATTTTTAAAATCGACGTCAGTGCGACCTCGGTTTTAACTGGAATTCTTTGTCTAAAGATATTTGTATCTAGTCAATAAAGAGTTGAATCATTGCTTTGAAATGTTCTACTCAAAGCTATACATGGTTCTTAATATATAGTCTGGCTGCAATCCTGTCTATGGACCTCACAGGCTGTGTTTTTTCTGTAGGGAAAGAATACTAATCAATGCTTGATGAGTTTGTTTAACATAATTTTCTGCCATTCTTTAATTTTTTAAAAACTTTAACCTAGTTTTAATTTAAGGTTTCCCTAACAAATGACATTTAATCTCTGTTAAAGGAGGAACTTGGCACAAATTTGTTGGTTAGAATGCTTAAAGAAACTGGAAAAACCACTTCACAAACAGGACCAAACCGTTATGAATGGTTCTGCAGTGGAAACGAGTTGCCACCATTTTAAAACTAATCTGAAAATTATCCCAATTCCTGGCATAGCAACTAATTTGTCTCCATGAATCCTGTATATTTTATAACACTGTCGTATGAACATGTCATATTCTTATGATTTATGATGGGCTGATACTTTAGTGCAAGAGTGCTACATTATTTAAGGTGCCATTCCAAATGAGAGATTAACTCAATGCCCTGTCTGCCATAGACATAAATTATCAGACTAAAGGAGAGCATGGAGGACTCCTGTTATTGTAACCAACATTTCGCCAAGTAACAACATCAAAAACAGATTATCTAATGATATTGTTTATTTGCTGTTTATGGCATCTTGCTGTGCAGCAGTTGCATAGTTAATGACAGTGGCTGCATTTCACTTCATTGGGATGTCCTGAGAATGTGAAAGGTATTATTTATCAGTAGACTCTCTTTGTCACCATGAGACATATGTGATATTGTACAATTATTCCAGTGATTAATCACTGCCTTTGTGCTAACTTTTATTCAAGAGTTCAGCTCCCTACAGCTTAATGTTCCACAAAAACACAGTATTTAATTCTCCAAGAAGAGTTAGATTTTGTTTTTAAAAAATGGAAAACCTGCAAAAATTATTTCATAATTTGCAACTTTTTAAGTGGATATAACCCTGTCTAAGATGTCCTCATAAGACAACCTACTCATTCCAGATATCAATATAGTAAACATAATGTCAAATATTTGTGCATAAACTTATTCAGAAAAGGTCTTTAAGTCATGTAATGCCTCAGTGCAGTATTCTTAGCATGAGGGGCTTCAGTGTATACAGGCTTTTCTCATGGGGAGCAAATATTGTACTATTTCAGTTCACTCCATAAGTCACAATTATTTTAAGAAGAAGTTAATTTAAAAGCTTTTGTTTCAGCACCTCTGGGATTCTGGGAAAAAAGGCTAATTATAAATGCATATTTTGACATCGTAATCTTGGATTGTGAGCTTTTTTATTAACATGTCAAATTTTGAAATTCACACAAACACAGAATTAGAAGTGGAGGAAGTCATTCAGCCCCTTGAGCCTGATCTGCCATTCAATAAGCTCATGGCTCATCAACTTGTGTTTTAAATTCTGAGTTCCCATCTATCTCAATAACCTTTGATTCACGTGCCATAATGAGAACCTATGTATCTCTGCCTTAAAAATAATCAATAGCCCCATCTCTATCACTTTAAGAAGTAGGCAATCACACAAGCCTCTGCAAAAAAAAAAAATTAATGAGATCCTGGTACTTGTTTTTGGAGGTGAGAGGGCAGAAGGCAGGTAGAAGGGTTTCAGAAGGTAGTTTTGAGTAAAAGAAGGTATTTGTTCAGGGGAGGTTAGGGCATTATCTTTACATTCCAGGAGCAACTTGGAGTAATGCACAGTTTTGAAAGACGGAAAAAGGCCCCAGTCGAACATTGCGATCCAGTCAGATATAGCTCAATCAGTTGGGCACTGTATCCATTCAAAGATGTATCCCTTGGATTTGAGGGCAGATGAGAATAATAATACCAGATTAATTGCTGCAGAAGTGTAGTGATAAATGGAGTGCTGAAAGTTTGACTTTTGGTGTACTGGAAGTCCAGTTGTAAGTAAACAGTTTCTTCTCTGGATGGACAAAAGTGCCACTCTTGGAAGACATGCCCTTATCTCCAGAATGAACAATAATAAATTATATTAATCTCAAGCAAAACCACTACTCCATAATGGCTACACATTGGTATTAATATATCCTGGAACTGTATCTATGTGGATGATGTTAGAGACGCTGGGATTGTTCTCCTTTGAGTAAGGATTGAGGGGAAATTTAGGGGAAGTGTGCAAGATTATGATGGATTTAATAAATGAGACAAAGAAAGAGGAAGTCTCTTCCCAGCAGCTACTGACGCAAGGATCAGGGAATTAAGGTTTGGGCAAGAGATGCAGGATAAATGTGAATTTTTTTGCTACTTGCAAGGATGATGAAAGCAGAAACAGTTCATGAGTTCACATTGAAATTGGAGGGACACTTAATGAGAATAAATTTACAGGGCTGTGCAGGAAAATGAGACTGATCAGATTGCTCCACAGAGAGTTGGCATGAATTTGATGGGCCAAGTGGCCTCCTTTGCTGTAATGACTCATAGGTGAATATGTGAATAATCCGTGACAAATTACCAAGTTGGTTAGGCTTTCCTGAGGAGTTAACAAGCACACTTGGAGCAGAGGACACTTTATTCTGCATCTACCAATGGTGTGGCATGTGCCGAGAGTATTCTATTCCCTGTTCATAGCAGTAAACCAGCACCAAAAAGCGTAATTTGTTGTAAAAATTCAAGCTATCGCCTTCTAACTTAGTGCTGCACAAATATTTTATTGTGTGAATATCTTGATTCAACCCATTGGGAAAAAGTGACTTGTAATTAAACCAAGATTAATCAGAGTCTTAAGGGAGTATTCTTTTGGGAGAAGGCTGTGAGCTATGTTTATTTTGCTTTTGATCATGTCTTGTGTAACTATTTTCTTTGCTCACTTATAAGGACAAAGCTCTGAAAGTATCAGCAAAGGGAGAAAGCAGGTGACAGTGATACTGAGGCTCAAGTCTACTGAACTGTAAGTCAAATCAATCTGTATCTAAATTGTTAATTTCACACAGCATGCTGTTACTTGTAATGTGGCAGCAGTGCTGGCTCGAAAGTGCAATATTTGTGACTAGTAACTCATGCTTGAGTGTTGCACCTTATGCAACAGATTTGTTTGTGTAGCAGAGTCATGGCAGATAGTGAAGTTACTATTTTCCCAGACTCTTGTCAATAAACCTCTAGATTTCCACCAATAAAAGCCCCCAAACATGAATCCCAAAACTAGGTAAAAACCTGGAAACATTAGCATGCAGCAATTCTGTTTAGCACAGGGAGCACCTCATCCTTCCTATATATCAAAGGAGAAGGCTAGTCCATAACTGCCTCTGGAAGGCACGGTGAAGTTCTGAAGGTAAGGAGGTGCTAATGATGTACCCAGTGTGTTTTAACACTATCTTCTGGGAGATAGGGTCAGAGGGATATTCAGCATGGAAACAAATCCTTCGGTCCAAATCATCCATGCCGACCAGATATCCTAAATGAATCTAGTCCCATTTGTCAGTTTTTGGCCCATATATCTCTAAACCCTTCCTTTTCATATACCCTTTAGATGTCTTTTAAATGTTGTAATTGTACTAGTCTCTACCGCTTACTCTGGCAGCTCATTCCATACACTCATACCCTGTATGAAAAAAATTGCCCCTTGCATCCCTTTTAAATCTGTCCACTCTCACTTTAAACCTATGCCCTCTACTTTTGGACTCTGTCACCCTGGGGAAAAGACCTTGTCTATTTACCCTATCCATGCCCCTCATGCTTTTATAAACCAGCTGCAACTGGGCTAAAGGAACCAAATTCAGGGGCATAAACACTAGGAAATACTGAAGGAAAATGTTCACTAGGAATCCCAATTAAAATTATGATGTTTTAAAAGCTGGTTTTAATGAACTGGGAGTTGATTACCTTCCTAATCTACAACATCATGATTGTGCATAAACTGAGAGAGGAAAATGAATGAGGGGGAACATAATAAATCCACTGCATCATCATTATGCTGAACAATAGAGACTTGGATCACTAATGATGTTAGTTTTATTGTAAGCAGTAAACAGCATTAGTTCGCACTGAAACTTGTAGAAATCTTTGCTAGTTTGATGGATTCATCATTTTTATATATATAGATATTATATCTGAAGACCTGTAACACCATCATATTGTATAGATGTTCAAATAAACGACTCACCACCACCTTCAGGAGGACAGTTAGGCATGGGTAGCAAATTCTGACCTTGTCAGTGATGCCCACAACCTGTGAAAGAATGAATTGTGCCCTATGATCCCAAACCCTGAAACAGAAGCTATTTCAAAATACAATTGCTTATAAAAGTGAGCATGATTCAAAGTAGTGCTTTGGAGTGGGGAAAATAATACAATCCTAGTGTCGCTGAATTGGCAGTTATATTAAAGGTTTCTGTATTACAATCAGTTTCAATTCGAGTTCTGTGCCTATTCTCATTTTAAATAGCAATATGTGTATAGACACTGTACCACTCTTAGTTATGTTTGTGAATGAAATGAGTTTGGTAATTCTTGTGAGGTATTCCACTGTAATACTCCATTAGTCATAGGCCAGACAGAAAAGTATTTCAATTTATGAGATTGGTATGAAAGGAGTGTTACTGATTAGGGAGAATATCACAGCTGTACTGAGGCAGGACACGTTGGAGGGCCCATCCAGAGAGGCCAAATGGCTAAAGCTCGGGAATAGGAAGGGTGCAGTCACTTTGGGGATTGTACTACAGGCCTGCCAACAGCCAGCAGGAGATAGATTATGGAAAACTGTCAAAAAAAACAGGGTTGTTTGGTAATTTTAACTTCCCTTATATTAACTGCGACTGCCTTAGTGCCAGAGGCTCGGATGGGTGGAATTTGTTAGGTGTGTCCAGGATGGTTTTTGAAGCATCATGTGAATAGTCCAACTAGGGAAAAGGCCATACTAGATCTGCTATGAGGTGATCAAAGTTTCAGTGAGGGACTATTTTGGGAACAGTGACCAAAATTCTGTAAGTTTTAAATATATAACCCAGCCAAGGGAGCTCTACAGTAGATACCACATTTATCATATATACACAGATATATATGAATCTAGCTATTTTTAAAGTTAACTGTACGTAGAATTTATTAAATCTCTTAATCCATGTTCTCTCCTTACACAGTGATGTATACAGTACAAATATAGAGGAATGTGAAGAAATCAGGAAAGAACTCAAACAAGGAGTTAGAAGGGCTAAAACGGGCCATGAAATGCCCTTAGCAAATGGGATTAAGGAAAATCTCAATATGTTTTAAGAAGCAAGAGGGTAGCTAGGGAAAGGGTAGGTCCACTCAAGTACAAAGGAGAGAATTTATGCGTGGAGGCAAAGGAAATGGGTGAGGTCCTTAACAAATACTTTGCATTGGTAGTTACAAAGAACGTGGACATTGTGGGTGATGAGTCTAGAGTGACTCCAGAGAATGTTGATATAAAAAGGTGCTGGGTATTTTGAAAAGCACTAGGGTAGAAAGACCCCAGGATTTGATGGGATCTATCCCAGAATACTGGGGGAAGCAGGTGAGAAAATTGCTGGGGCCTTGTATGAAATCTTTGCATCCTCTTTAGTCACAGGAGAGGTGCCAGAGGACCAGCCAAAAATGATTGATGAGGGTAGGGTGGTGGATGTTGTCTCTGTGGACTTTAGCATGGCCTTTGACAAGGTCTCTCACGGCAGGATGATACAGAAGGTGAAGTCACATGGGATCCGCTGGTAAGATGGATATAGAACTGGTTTGGTCATAGAAAACAGAGGGTAGTGGTGGAAGGGTGTTTTTCTGACTGGAGATCTGTGAGAGAGATCTAGCCATACAGATCCACAGTTCCCTGAAAGTGGCAACCCAAGTGAATAAGGTGGTCAAGAAGGTATATGGCCTGGTTGCCTTCATCGTTTTGGGTATACAGTATAAAAATCAGCAAGTCATGTTGTAGCTTTATAGAATTTTAGTTAGGCCACATTTGAAATATTGTGTGCAGTTCTGTCCACCACACTACCAGAAGGATGTGGCTTTGGAGAAGGTATGGGAACAGTTTACCAGGGTGTTGCCTGGTTTGGAGGGTATTAGGTATGAGGAGAGATTGGACAAGCTTGATTTGGTATCACTTGAACGTTAAAGGCTGTGGGGTGACCTGATAGAAGTTTATAAATTTATGAGAAAATGGATAGTTGGAGTCTATTTCCCAGGGTAGAAATGTCATATGCTAGGGGATGCAAGTTGCAGATAAAAGGAGTAAGTTTAAAGGAGATTTGAGAGGCATGGTTTTTTTTTATACAGAGGGTGTTTAGTGTCTGGAATGAACTGCCAGAGGAGATGGTAGAAGCAGATATAATAGCCATGTTTAAGAGGCATCTTGACATATACATGAACAGGCAGGGAATTGAGGGTTATGGATTGTGCAGAGGCAAAATGGTTATGAGTTTAGAAAGGCATCCTGTGTTGGCACAGTCTTGGTGGGCTGAAGGGCCTGTTCCTGTGCTGTACTGTTCTTTTTTCTTTGAGTGCACTAGAGGCAAGAAAAGAGAATCATATATTTACGTGGTGCTTTTTATGTCGTAAGGAAGTCCCAAATTGATTTGCCGCCAGTGATCATTTTTCTGAAATGTTAGTCAGAAGTCTTAGGCGTCTTAGTTCAGCATTCTCTTAGCAGTTTAGGAAAGCAAGTGCACTGTTAGCATTCATTTCAAGAGGGCTAGAATACAAGAGCAGGGATGTACTCCTGAGGCTATATAAGGCTCTGGTCAGACCATATTTAGAATAATTTAAGCAGTTTTGGGATCCATGTCTAAGGAGGGATGTGCTGGCAATGGAGGGGGTCCAGAGAATATTCACAAGAATGATCCTGGCATTGAAGTGTTTATCATATGAGGAAGATTGAGGACGCTGAGTCTATACTTTGTGGAGCTAGGGGGCAATCTTTTTGAAACTTATAGAAAACTGAGGGGTCTGGATGGAGTGAATGTGGAGAAGATACTTCCACTAGTAGGAGAGACTAGGACCCGAGGGCACAGCCTCAGGGTGAAGGGATGATCCTTTAGAACTGAGATGAAGGGGAATTTCTTCAGCTGGAGGGTGGTGAATCTGTGGAATTCATTGCTGTAGAATGCTGTGGAGACCAAGTCATTGAGTGTATTTAAGACAGAGATGGATAGGTTCTTGATTGGTAAGGAGAGAAGGCAGGAGAATAGGGTTGAGAAGCATATCAGCTATGATGGCTGATTAACCTAATTCTGCTCATATCTTAAGGTCATTGTTGTAAATACAAGAAAAAGTACTGGGGAAACTGCAGAGAGATAAACAGAGTTAGTTATCATAGAATCCCTACAGTGTGGAAGCAGGTCATTTCAGCCAATTGAGTCCACACTGATCCTCTGAAAAGCGGCCCACCCCACCTACCCTATCCCTGTAACCCTGCATTTCTCGTGGCTAACCCATCTCACCTGCATATCCCTGGACACTGTGGGCAAATTAGCATGGCCAATCCACCTAACCTGCGCATCTTTGGACTGTAGGAGGAAACCGGAGCACCCAGAGGAAACCCACGCAGACACGAGGAGAATGTGCAAACTCCACACAGACAGTCGCCTGGGGGTGGAATTGCACCCTGGCTCTGTGAGGCAGCAGTGCTAACCACTGAGCCACCGTGTTCTGAAAATTGGACTCAAAATTAACTATTTCTCTGACCTGATGTTGCCAGACCTGTTGAAGTCCAGCACTTGCTATTTATACATTGAATCTTCAGCATCTGCATTATATCCAGTATCATTGTTGAGAATATAGGTACACAGTTAAAACACACGGGCTATAGTTGTCAGTTTTGCCTTGTAATATTATTGACAGTATTAATATTCATTTGCGTTCCTCCTCTTTACAGATTCCCAGGAGATGGTCATGGTGTTTTGAGAGAGAGTCAGCCTTTACAATGCAGCAAACTGAAGATAAAGAAAGAAAGCACTGTGGTCTACCATGCCCTTTATTTGCATCTGTTGGTTAAGTAGAATGAGTTAATGTTAACATATGTCCAAGATCTTCTGTCATTATTAAGAAGATTATTTTCCCCTCATATTAACAAGACTGTTCTGTGACGGTGACGGGGAGGGTGTGTTTCTCTGTATTGTCTTTAAACTTTACACCACAGTGAAATACATTCACTACATTTTTCAGAGTGAGCAGTGGGTTGTGCATTCGGAGCTGCCACAAGAACAGGAAGTGATCTAAATATGCAGTACAATACCATAACCATCTTAATGGTGCTTCTGTGTGAAATGTCAGGGTTAAAATCACCAAAGGTCCTGTTTCTAGTCATTTGATCTCCACACATTGTGGTGCACTGTCATTCTCAGCCTGCATGGTGATGCTGTAATAGTCAGCACTTAACTCAAAACATCAACACCTGGATTTCTTTGTGCCCTTGAAAGCTGTGGTCTCCTATTTAGTTAGCCCCAAGTGCAGTATAGCAGTATCATTCTCCTGCTAATAGTCAGTATTCAGTTAGTTGTCCACGTCAAAGGAATATTGCTGGAAAGAGCAGAACAAAACAACAACATCACGATAAAATCTTTTGGAAATGCTCATTGGAAACAAAGAACATGCTGTTTTACACTCATGGAATAAAAGAGGTCAGAATGATTTACTTAATGTGATCTTTTTTTCCCCATAGTTACAGGTAGCTACCATAAAATGGTTTCTGTATTGGTTGTAATTTGTGATTTGCCCCAAAATAGTCTTATGCAAAATTTGCCTCTTTGCTCCTGTAGCTACTTCACAAAGGGTTACTTGTATGACAGAGTTTTTGAAAAACTCACTGTAAATGACAGCCTTTTTTTTGGCCTCTGCTCAAGGGTGAGATCTGTATTCCAGATTCTTTTAATACTTTAAAATCTACTGGCTTTGATGATCATTTGAGAAGCTATGGTTCTTTTAAAATGCATTGTTCCACATATTTTAAAACAAAAAGTAGACTCCCAACTACGTTTTAACGGCTTGTTTAAATGGCCACTTTATCCCACTGCATTGTGTTTGAGTCGGTGAGCCTGACTCTGGTTAAGGATGGGTGTAACAATCTAAACATAATAAAAATTACAATTTAAAACCATTACTGTGTGGCTTGAGTAAGGGCAACAGACATTGAGTTTTGCTCACTTGACCTTAAGCCCCTAGTTTAGTTGTGTCCTGAAGGAGAAACGTGATGTAGATTTTGTTCTATTTAATACCTCTAGGTTAGGAGAATTGTGTAGTTATTTTGTGTCTTTTAAAAAAATATGTATAACCCAGCCAAGGGAGCTCTACAGTGCAGATACCACTTTTATCATATATATAGAGATATATATAAATCTATTTATTTTTAAAATTAACCATACTTAGAACTTCTTAAATCCCTTAAATTCCATATACTCTCCTTACACAGTGACTTATACAGCACAAATAAAGCTCAGTTAGGTTGAGCTATCTTGCAAGAGTTATTACAGTTGCCTTCTCAAAAATCCTTAATTAAGATGCATGAAATCAATCATATCTCAGATCTTCTGTAGTCTGGCTATCCTAGTGTACAGATTAAACTAGGCAGCCAAACCAGTCGCAAATGCAGTGACAGGTGCTTTAAGCTTTAAAACACTGTCCCCAAACCTTGCTAAATATTGATGATCCTGCAGAATGCTTACATTTTTGTACTTTATTTCATCTGACTTTTTTGATTTCGAAATAAATAAGTTTGTCCTCAATATTTACAATGTTGGCTGAAGTTCTGTCAAACTTCGGCTCCCTTGCCTAAAATTTACAAATCCCATTCAATTCTTGTTATAGTTGAATAGCGTCAGTCTGCATAATGAAGCATTGCTGATAGCCTCATGGAAAACAGGACAGATGTGAAGTTTGGAAAAACTGCTTGCTTTGTAGGTTGCTCAAGTCACAATCCCCAAAAACAAGAGAACCTGACTGAGGAAAAGGGCACTTATTGCTGAACCTTTGCTGCAGAGATTTAGTTTGACCTCAAATACACTTCTCTTCACTGTGTCTGCAACATGAGCCAAACATCTTGGGGAAATCTCTGGCTGGACTTACATTACATGCTGACTGAGCTAATCCCATCTGAATCAGAATTCAGTGGCATGACACTAAAGCAGGGAAATAAATTGGTCATGGTTCTCACACCTAATCAATGTCCAATTGGGGATGTGTATGTGGACATCTAACATGTTCAGTTATCGGTTAGCTTCCTGACATTCACATACATTTGCACACATGTAGAATGCCCACTGGGTAAGTAGTCCCTGTGAAACCGATGTCCAGCATTGAGTACCTCAGGAAGAAAAGGGAGATGCAGTTTGAGATGCAGCGAAATAGAAGTACAATTCTGGTAGTCTAGTGATTGCAGTGTTGCTGAGTGGTTTAACTCTGCGTTTGGGCCATAGTTTCTTGCCAGTCATGTGATAAGTTGAGCAAGTTTTATGCTCGCTGAATGTTTTGTTGGGAAGGTGAAATATTACAAAGCATGCTGTGACATTTTGGACAGCTGGACAAACAGAAGTTTATGTTCCAAAGTGTAAAATGAAAAAGCCAAGGGGAAAAGACATATTTAACTCTTAGCGGTTTCTGTGCAAAGACTTAGCTGTACAACCATTCAGATGTCTGCCTATACAAGGAATCAGCCATTTTTTGAGCAAATGCACTTTCAGCACATTAAATTACTGTGACATATTGGATCATTGTAAAGGACCGTGGTTTGTAAGTTTAGTTGGTTTACTGAAAGATCATTATGGTTATCTTACTGCCTGTAGCTTTGTTAGAAGTCTTGAGATGGTTGAACCTCAGAAGCTAGCTGATGTGATTTAATTGTTCCTAAAGATAAATGTAAATGTGAAGGGCAAAAATTAAAAAGGATTTTGTTCATTTTTTTTGTATTCTTAAGATTTTTTTATTGATATTCTCCCCTTTTCTCTGTGATCTCTAAAATTGTGTGACAAATGGTGTCACACCTATTTTTGTTTATCTTCCACTTTTTGGGTTCTACTTTTACACAATTAAAGTTATTTTAATGTGATTATTACAATTATTTCATTATTGTAATTGTTATTACTGTGCCATAGATTTGCTCTTTGAATGAGCTACGGTGGAAGACATATCACAGGGACCTATCTAAATCCCACCTAAGCTTGATTCTTCGCTCAGTTCACTCCATGCTTGCTAGCCAGGAGTGACTAGAAAGTGGTCAGGAGTTGAATCTGGGCAAATTTTTCTCTTCCCTAAACCAAGGAGAGCTGATTGCCATTCCCTGCCAAGATAACTGACACATCTTTGGTTCTACATCTCGCTGCGTAGATGTTTTTCAGCCACAGGCTGTCCTGTTTCATTCCTAATTCTCACCTTTGGCACTAGTTACAGAATAATAGATGCCACAAAGAATAGAGTCTGTTTTACACCACAATAACCTGAGCAAGTCAAGAACTGAAGCAGAGTATTTAACTGGAGCAGCCTAACAAGGAAATAAAGCATTGCCTCCTCTTTAACTGTATTCTGGTTAAATGTTAGCTATGCAAATAACATATTTCTTAATGTCAGCTGTAAATGACTGGGATAGCCTTACAAAAATCAGTCTAGGACAATTTTTTAAAAATACACAGCAAGGTAACTTTAGTTTGAGTCACTTGACAAGTACTAGCTAGCAGTTGATATTTTCTGGTAACTTAATGCCAAAAATGACCCAACAGCTCATTTTAAATTGGCTTGAAACAAATCTGTACTTGATGCAAAAACAAATGTGTTTTATAGTGACTGTCAAGATTGGATGCCAATTTCATTTCTGAAACATTTTCATTCTGAATGTTGTCTATTTCTCTTTTACCAACATGATGGTATTGTAACCAGTTGTAACTTGCTAGTGATTTTGACAGCTGTCCTACAGTGTGCACCATGTTGTCAACCAAAAATACAATGCCAACAGATTGAGTTCTTCCCCCATTTTGTTCTTGACTAGAAACTGGTGCAGAAAGTTGCCCCAAACTGAGGCTGAATCTGAAACTGTGTCTATGCCCTTCTTTGCCCTTCCTTCTCTCATTCCTAGCTTTAAACCTTAGACTTTTAGTGGCCCACTGGTGTAAAACTGATTACTACACATTACTCCTACAGTACCAATGCTGCAGTTGGTCAGCTGTGATTATCCTTAGGGCTGGGTTCCTTGCAAGATTGTTGGATAGCAATGTATTATGGAGGCCTATACCCAGCTAGATATGGACGAGTTCCTACATTGTGCGTGGCTGAGATGGGTAAAATCACAAATGAAGATGAACTGTACTGAAGCTACGAACAGAGCTGTTGTACTAGTCAGCATCCTTTAAGGTAATGAAGCTGGATATTGCTGCACATGACCAGAAAAGGCAAAGCTAGCTCCACATCCTACATCAACTCACAAAAGGCTGAGGCACTAATTAGCAGCAAGAACCTCGTAACAAAGGTTGCTCTCCTTGTTTACCAGCATTCACTGCAAATTGGACGGATGTCTAACCCCAGGGTGCAGCCTCTTGTTGCATAGGAGTTTGGTGAAAAATGCTTGGCTTGTGGGCTGCAGTTTACTGCTTTAATTGTATTTCTTTATACTGGCTTCATTTTCTTCAAGCTGAACTGAGACTTTTTATATATATTAAAAAGATGTCCTTTTAAAATTAGGCTGCAAGAGTTTTATGTGCTTGTTGTATTTTATTTTTAAATTCAAGTGGTGTCTCGTCATTTCTGTACATTTCTTTCCATAAATAAAAATGAACAAGTTTTGGAAATAATTCTTGTGGAATTTGCTTCATATGTAAAGCAACTGCATTAGGTGTGTGTGTATATGAATTTATTAGTCGTATCACTCCAGAGTAGGCTACTTAGCCCTTCAAACCTGCTGATATTCTGTGCCCTCCTTGGTTCCATAGTTCTTGACCAACTCTAATAAAAAAACTGTCGATCTCAGTTTTGAATTTTCCAAATTACAGTACTTTTGACAGTAGTTTAGTTTAGAGGGCCAGGGAGAATGTTGGGCGGGGTGGGAGAGGTGGTGATCTTACAGGTTTCCACCATTACAAGTTGTATTTTTATAATTCAATTAACTTGGTAGTTGATCCAAAGAGTTCTGCTGAGGTATTGCAGAACAAAATAGGGAATGGAACAATTATAGAGATACTTGAGCAGATAACCAACAGTTTGACCAAAGTCCTTGGTTGCAAGAAGTGGGATAAGAGATTTCAAAGCCTAAAGTTGGAGGAACCCAGATAAGTTGGAGAGTTGTGGGGCTAGAGGTGATTAGTGTGTTATGGAGGAATTAGGACACAGGAATTTGAAAACAGGGTGATGATTATGGAGTGAAGTGGGTGGAGAGGATGTTGGATGAACCTGAGTTTATGATGGTGGCTAGCGGACTGTGAGATAGTCAAGTCTAGAAAAATCAAACATATGGATTTAAGTGTTGTGGTGATGGAATGGTCAGAACCTAATGTCAGAGTCAAATATGACACTAACTCTAGTTCAGCTGCTAGAGAGAAGAATGGAATTAATGACTAGAGAGCTGGGGTTTATGGTAGGGACAGGAGGCAATGGCTTTAGGCTCTAGGGAGAGAGAGAGAGAGTTTACTTTTTTCTCACACACATATACAGGTTATCGATAACCAGTTTCAGTGTTGTGGCAGGATGGAAACCTGATCATGTGAAAATTGGAGCGTGCACAATCAACACTGGGTTATGGCTTCAAGCCTGCTTTTCTGTCCTGCTCGCCCTTGTCAATCAAAAATCTAACACTACCTTGAATAAATTTAATGATTCAGCCTTGACTGCTTTCTGGAGTAGAAAATCTTTCCCTCATTGGGGGTCAGGGTGGAGGGAGGCGAATTCAACCATGGAATTCCAGGAAAGATAGACATAAATTTGCTAAGTTAATGACAGCAGATTTGAAGAAGGGGATACAAAAGCTTAAACACGTGCCAACAGATTCAAGAATAGCTTCTTCCCTGCTGTTATTAGACTTCTGAATGGACCTCTCAAATTTCAAACCTAATGTTGATCCTGCTTTTTGTGCACCTTCATCGCAGCCGTAACTTTGTATTCCTCGTTCTGTTCTATCACCCTATGATCTTTGTATGGTACGATCTGTCTGTACTGCATGCAAAACAAAATTTTTCACAGTACTTAGGTACATGTGACCACAGTGAATTGCATCAAAAATCTGTGGCGAGAAATGTGGGAGACAGGAAGAGAAGTTGGGTGGTCAGTAGTTCAGTGGGAATAGAGCTGCAGCACTTCAGGAGGGTAGCTCACAATCACCTGAAGGGCAATTGGGGATGGCCCTACCAGAAACCCACATTACAAGAATGAATAAAAAAAGTAAGGTCGCAAGAGCAGGAGGTGAAGTAAGTTTCAGGCAAAATGAGTTTGAAGATGGCATGAAAGGAAATAAACTAGAGAATGTGCATTGGGGAACCCTTAGAGAAAGTTTGGCTAGGCAGGCTAGGGAAGTGGCAGAGACCCCAGATAGGATGGTCTCAGTCTTCAATTAACGAGCTGTTCTTATTTGTTTTGGAGGTGCGTGGAGGAGGCAAAGGTTTTAAGAGATCAGTTTACACTAGAGAACAGAAGCTAGGGTTATACTGATATTCCAGGACTATCTGCAAGGAGTAGTTTTAGCACAAAAACAGGACATAATGTTGCTTATGCAGGTCAACATATCTGACAGTGAATGACTTAATCACATCAAGAGTAATTGTTTTAGTGGGCACAAGAGCATCAATGGGAGAGTGAAGAGTGCAGTTGAGTAGATCAGTACCTTTCAGAAAAGTCATTAGGAATGAAGAACCAAAGACTGAACAGTGGGGATTTTGGAAGTGTAGTTCTTACTGAATTAGGATGAGTTTGGGGTAAATGCAGGAAGAAAGAGTCCAGGATAGGGGAGATAGATATGACTGTGAAATTATACAAGGAAGTGACACGTAGCCTTGGGTGTGACTGATAATATGAGGCCACATGAGGTGGCAATTTCAAGGGAGTGGAGGGAGGCTGGAAGAATAGTGAACTCAGGAATAAGCTGATGAGATGAAGATTGACAGTACTGAGGATGAGGAGTTAGTGGAGAGGCTGAGGAAGGAAAATGATGAACTAGCTTAGTGGGAGAAAAATGATGAACTAGCTTAGTGGGTGCTGAGGTGGATGGTAGAGAATGAGGATGTTGAATGACATGGTAGGAGTAAAACTAGCTGAGATGTTTAAAGATGGAGAAATTGCTGATAGATTAGGAGACAGATCAAACGCACTATCTTTTGCATAAACCTTTTACTGAATAACCTCATTGTAATTTTGAGGTGTGCCTCCTTGTTGTGGACTCCGTACCACCCACTGGACTGATTATTGAACTCATGATGTCTGCTCCGTTACATCTGATAACTTCTCATGATTTGGGGAGGCAATGGCCTATTGGTATTATTATTAGATATTAATCCAGAGACCCAGGTAATGCTCTGGGGATCTAGTTTCAAATCCTGCCATGGCAGATGGTGGAATTTGAATTTAATCAACAAAATCTGGACTTAAGAGTCTAATGATCAAGAACTTGTTGACAAATGTCAGGATAAATGTGTTTGTTCAATGTGTTTGTTGACAGAGTTCCAGTTGGAACGCCAGGCTTCCAGGAATTCCTGGTGTGTCTCTGTTTGGCTTGTGCTATTATGGATGTGTTGTCCCAGTCAAATTCGTGTCCTTTGTCCGTGTGTATTGAGACCAGTGAGAATTGGTCATGTCACCAAAAGACACATTGACCTGGACCCGATATACAAACCACTGAGAAACAGAACCGAAAGTAATACCAATCACCCCAGCAAACCGAGGCATATAAATAACAAACGGGACAGAATGCCAATGCTTCACCGGAGGCACACTGACGATGTTACCTAGCAGGGTGACGAAATGTCTGCAACCAAACCCACCGTAATAAACAAAAATATTCTGATCCATCTTTGGTAGGTACAAAGCAGATGATTTCCCAATTCCCTACATTGAACTGTTATCTTTTGCAGTTCTGCCAGTTCAAATCTATCATTGTCCCTTTGCAACTTTCTATGCCATGTACACTATTAGGTGTGACCATCTTTGTAATCTCAGCAAACTTAGATATGAGGTTCTCTGCTTCTTTATTCAAGTCATTTATAAATATATTGGTATTTATAAATATATTTATGAACACCATGAGTTACATACTGCTAAATTGAGATGAAGGGGACGTGATGGCCTGGTGGTATTATCGCTGGATTGTTAATCCAGAGGCCCATGTAATGTTCTGGGGAATGGGGGTTCAAATCCCATAACGGCTGATGGTGGAGTTTGAATTCAATAAAAATCTGGAATTGCAAGTCTAATGATGACCATGAAGCCAATGTCGGTTGTTAGGAAAAAAATCCCATCAACCCACCAATGCCCTTTAGGGAGGAAAACTGCCATCCTGGCCTACATGTGACTTCAGACCTACAGCAATGTATGGTTGATTCCGAACTGCCCTGTGGGCAACTAGGGATGAGCAATAAATGCTGGGCTCACCAGAGACGCCCTCATCCCGTCAATGAATGAAAAAAAAGACTACCATAGCTTATATCCTTAATCTCTGTATGCTAATGCCTAATCAACTCCTAACGTATGGTATAAAGCTGCCCCTAATTTCATATGCTCCTACCTTTACTAGGTCTTACATGGAAATATATGGAATGCCTTCTGAAAATAACATGGGCATCTTTGCATTTTCATAAATTAAACCAGGTTCATTGGACATAACAACCTTTACAGATCCAGCTCTCTGATCAGTTTAAATTTACCCAAATGTTTGTCACTGTCACTAATAACAGATTACAGTAACTTGCCCTCCATAGACCAATGAGTTTGTCTCTTGCTTGCTCTTAACTACTGACTGACAATGGCACTTTTCCAATTCAAGGCGATAATTCTTTACTCAATCTGAATGGTCTTCCAGTTCTAAAAAAAGTCAAAGCAAAATACAGCGGAGACCTGAAATAAAAACATGAAGTGCTGGAGAAACTCAGCAGGTCTGGCAGCTTCTGTGAAAGAAAGGCAAGTACACATCTAGTTCAGTAATTTATTCAGATTTGAGCTGTTTTCTAACTAATTGGTAAGATCGTTGTTTGGGCAAAGAAGTTATTAGTTTATATCGTACATCAAAAATCTGTCTTTTCCAAGGCTGAATTAGAGTTTTGATCTGAGGAAGGGTCACTGGACCCGAAACGTTAACTCTCTTTTTTCCTTCACAGATGCTGCCAGACCTGCTGAGCTTTTCCAGCAACTTCTGTTTTTGTTCCTGATTTACAGCATCTGCAGTTCTTTCGGTTTTTAGATTTTTGATCAAAATGGTTATGGGCGACCTGGCAAGAAAGTGGAGGTAAGGGCAGAATCAGATCAGCCATCATCTTTTGGAATAGCAGAGAATGAACAGATGGGCTGAATAGCCATTGCTATTTCATGATCTCATTGTCACATGCTCCTGTGCTTTAGAATGGAACTATCTGTTCCTTTATCTTTCCTTGCACTTAATGCTTTAAAACTACCCAGGAAGAAAGGCCTAGAGCATCTGACTGTTCTTCAATAATTTGAAGAGAGTCAGTAATCCTTCTGAAACAGTTTTTGGCAGCTGTCCCATATCTTGCATTCAGATCTGACACCAACCATAAGGCATATCTTTGTTTCTCACTACCGAGGGATTATGTGGTGGATCTATTTACGATTATTTTGGTTTGTAAATAAAATTGCTTAGATAACAGCATGTCTATGACCTATTTCATCTTCATCTATTTTGGATGCATATTAACCTTCACATGTATAGTCCTGTGTTTTTTTTTCACTTCTATGGTGTACATGGTATTCTGTGACAAGCTGGTACGTACTCAATCAAAGAATGTTTTGCATAAATAAAACCACCACTTAAAATCTATGCCTATTGCAGAGTCATAGATTTCTAATGAGACAAGAAACAGATGTTATCTTTACCACTTCAAGTGATTTAGGGCAATACTAAAGATTTCATGACATTATGTGAAGAGTAATCAATTCCTTGGCTAAAATTCCCAACTTAACTTACCAAGGTGGCACAGTGGCTCAGTGGTTAGCAATGCTGCCTCATAGCACCAGGGTCCTGGGTTTAATTCCAGCCTCAGGCGATTGTCTATGTGTAATTTGCACATTCTCCCCGTGTCTGCGTGGGTTTCCTCCCACAGTCCAAAGATGTGCAGGCTATGTGGATTGGCTATGCTTAAATTACCCATAGTGTCCAGGGATGTTTAGGTTAGGTGAATTAGACATAGGAAATGGAGGGGTAGGGGGATGGGTCTGGGTGGGATGCTCTTCGGAGGGGTGGTGTGGACTCGGGCTGAATGGCCTGTTTCCACACTGTAGGGATTCTATGAACTTAACTGATAGTTTGTCATGGAATCTTGCTGTGCATAATGGACTACCTCTTTCTCCTGAAGAATTGTCACTGCACCTAAAAGTATGGAAAATATTGATATAATAAACCACTCATTGCACTGTGACAACTTTTGACCTGGAAGCAGTGGAGTTTACACATTCTCCCCTTGTCTGTGTGGGTTTCCCCCAGGTTTTTAAAGTTTTCGAGAAGATTTGTAGCTCGGGTTGTGGATGAAGTTAGACTTGCTCGCCGAGCCTGTGGGTTTGGTTGCAGACATTCTGTCACCCTGCTCGGTAACATTGTCAGTGCACCTCCAGTGAAGCGTTGGTGTTCTGTCCTGTTTGTTATTTATATGCCTCGGTTTACTGGGATGGTTGGTATTAGTTCTGGTTCTGTTTTGCAGTGATTTGTATATCGGGTCCAGTTCAATGTGTTTGTTGATGGAGTTCCAGTTGGAATGCCAAGCCTCAGGAATTCCCTGCCATGCCTCTGTTTGGCTCGTGCTATTATGGATGTATGGTCCCAGTCAAATTTGTGTCCTTCTTTGTCCGTGTGTAGTGAGACCAGTGACAACTGGGTGTTTCTCTTGGTGGCTAGTTGGTGTTCGATAACTGATGCCAATGACTCCAGCAAACCGAAGCATATAAATAACAAGCAGGACAGAACACCAACGCTTCACCGGAGGTGGAATGATGATGTTACCCAGCAGGGTGACAAAACGTCTGCAATCAAACACACCAGCTCGGCGAGCAAGTCTACAACTTTCCTCCAGGTGCTCTGGTTTCCTTCTGCAGTCCAAAGATGTGCAGGTTAGGTGAATTGGCTATGCTAAACAGCCCATAGTATTCAGGGATGTGCAGTAGATTGATTAGCCATGGGAAATATAGGCTTACAGGCATAGGGTAGGGGAGGTGGGATGCTGTTCGGAGGGTCAGTGTGGACTCGATGGGTCAAATGGCCTGTTTCCACATGGTAGGGATTCTATGATTCAATGAAAGTTAGGAAAATTTGGAACACTTACCTGGGAGTGGAGCAGCTCAGAGCAGAGAGACAATATAAATAGAGGCCAAGGCTTTGGGCCTAAAACATGAGAATCCGAGAAGCACACAATTCAGCTGCTGTGACTTCAAAATGAGGGTGACAAAATGTTACAATTCAAATAATAAAACTGCAATGCAATTGGTTGGTAAGAAATGTCTGTTAGGGACTAACTACAAATTGCTGTTAATTAGAAGATATTTTAGATTTAAAGAAGTACTTAACTGAGAAACACCAGGATAAAGGTAAAGTCAGGGCCAACATAATACAGTAATCCAAAGGTAAAGTCAATGTACCTAAGTAATTAGGAAGATCAGCTTGGATTTCTAAAGGGGAAATCACATTTAACTAACTTGCTGGAGCTTTCTTGAAGAGTTAACAGAAAGGATCAGTGAGGGTGATGCTATTGATATAGTGTACATGGACTTTCAAAAGGAATTCAATACAATATCACACAACAGACTGGCTGAATCACAGGAAATGGATAGTTTGCGGGCTGGAGGAAAAATTATTGTGGAGTTCTCCAGCAGTAATGCTTACTTTTCCTGATCTTTATTAATGATCATAATTTTGATGTATAGGGGACATACTCAATGTTTGCGGAAGTTTAGAAGCTTTGTAAACTGTGATGATAGTGTAGAACTCCAAAAGAACATAAACACGTTGGTGGAATGGGCAGATTGGTGGCAGATGAAGTTCAATGCAAAGAAGTATGAGGTTCTGCATTTTGGTAGGAAGGACATGGACAGAAAATACAAAATAGGGAATACAACATGTCAACAGAAGCAGGAGCAGAAGGACCTAGATGTATATGTGCATGGATCATTTAAAGTGGCAGAAACATAAGAGCAGGAGTGGGCTTTTTGACCCTTCAAGCCTGCTCCATCATTCAATAGGATTATGCCTGATCAACCAAATCAGTCCCCTGTTTCTGCTTTCTCCCCATACTTGATCCCTTTAGGCCTAAAAAGTAGATCTAACTCCTTCTTGACCTCAAACTGCTTTCTCTGGCAGAGAATTCCACAGTAAAACGGTCTACCCGTATCGTGTGACCCCCTGGTTCTAGAGTTCTCATCATTGGGAACATTCTTCCTGTGTTTACCCTGTCTAGTCCTGTTAGAATTTTATGGCTTCTAGGAGATCTCCCACCACCCCCCTTCTGACCATTCTTCTAAACTCCAATGTATATTGTCTTTCCTCGATCTGGTCTCTACTCATACATCAGTCCTGCCATCCCAGGAATCAGTCTGGTAAACCTTTGTTGCATTGCCAGAATATCCTTCTCGGGTAAGTGGTCGTAATGGGTGACTCAATAGTTTGAGGGATAGACAATTTAGTTTGCAGCTGAGATCACGAATCCCATAAATCTGTTGCCTCCTGGGTGCAAGGGTTTGGGACATTTAGGAGGGTGAACAACCAGTGATTCACGTGGGAACAAACAACTTAGGGAGGGACAGCTTGGAGGTCTTGCAAGATCGGTTTTGGGAGTTAGGGAGTAGGTCGAAATGCAGGAACCCCAGGATAGTAATCTCAGAAATACAACCTGTACCATGAGCCTCACCATTTAGGCGATGGCAGATCAGGAAAGTAAATTTATGGCTTGAAGGATGGTGTAGAAGGGAATGGTTTTGATTTTTGAGACATTAGGATTAGTTTTGGGAAAGGAGCAAGCTCAGTAGAGATTGGCTTTACCTGAGCAGAAATGGAACAAATTTCATGGCTGATAAATAATGTAGCGAGGTGGATTTAAACTTGTGAGGCAAGTAAGATTGTAACTTGTAAGGTTGACTAATGAGCCTAGTTTTGGAAGTTACAGTGAGGGCAAAAGAGAAGATGGGAGCAGAGAAAAGGAAATGAGGGAAGGGTTGAGTATTGGCAGCAAATAAAGAAATTCTCACCTTCCAATGGGCAAGGAAGAGATAAAGGTAGGATTAAATTTTACATACGTAAACGCACTGAGTACAACAAACAACAATGGAGAACTGAAAGCAGAAATTGCTCTAGGGGAATAAGATGTAGTAGCACATCGACAGAAATATGGCTCAAGCCAAAACAGGACTTAGCATCCCAAGTTACAGGGCTTTTAATAGAAATGGAGGGTAAAATGGGAGTACATGTAGCAGTCTTGGTCAAAGATAGTATCATAGCCCTTGATGCAGTTCCTGAAATAGATTCTATGTTTGGAGGTGAGACCCAGGAAGGGAGCAATATCCTCGTTGGGTATTTATTATGAACTTCCAAATAGTGGGGAGGAAGTAGAAGAAAGCATTTGTAGGCAGATTATGGAAACCTGCAGGACAAGTCGGGTTGTGATAGTTGGCAATTTCCATTAAACTTCGGAGGGGGTGGGGTGGTGGTGGGTAGGAAGTGGGGTGGGGGGGGAAGCGTGGTAGACTGTGGGGCATGGAAGGGGAGAAATTTCTGCAGTGTGTGAAGGAGAGCTTCCTGGAACAATACATTTTAATTCTAACAAGATGGGAACTAGAGTCATAGTCATACAGACTGGAAACAGACCCTTTGGTCCAACTGGTCTATGCCAAAAAGTTTCCCAAACTACACTAATCCCACTTACCTACATATATCCCTCTAAACCTTTCCTATTCATGGTACATGACCAAATGTCTTTTCAATGTACTAACTATACCTGCATCTACCAGTTCCTCTGGCTGTTCGTTCAACATACGAACCACCCTCTGTGTGACAAAGTTGTCCCTCCCTTTTAAGTCTTTCACCTCTCACCTTAAAAATATGCCCTCTAGTTTTGAACTCCCCCACCCCAGGGAAAAGACCTTTGCTATTATGTTTATCTATACCCCTCGTGATTTTATAAACTTCTATAAGGTCACCCCTCAACCTTCTACGCACCAGTGACAAGTTGGCCAAATGGGCAGACACCTGGCAAATGAATTTCAATGCAAAGAAATGTGAGGTAATGCATCTTGGTAGAAAGAACAGAGAGAGACAATCCAGGCTCAATGGTACAACTTTGAGGGGAGTACAGGAGCAGAGGGACCTCAGGGTTCACTTGCATGATTCTCTGAAGGTGGCCAGGCAAGTTGAAACCGTCATTAAGTAGACTTAGGTGATCCTTGGGTTTAAATATATAGAGGCATTGAGTATAAAAGCAAGGAAGTGATGCTGTACCTCTGTAAATCATTGGTCAGTCCATACTTGAAGTACTGTGTTCAGTTCTGGGCACCTTATTTAGGGAAGGATATCAAAGCCCTGGTGAGAGTGCAGAGGAGATTTACTAGAATGATACCAGGAATAAGGGATTTTAGAAACAAGGAAAGATTAGAAAAATTGGGTTTATTCTCCTTGGTGCAGATAAGATTAGGAGATGTTATGGAGGTGTTCAAAATTATAAGTAATTTTGACAGGGTAAAGAAAGATATTCTGTTTCCACTAGTTGTTTTGTCAACAACTATGGGTCACAATTTCAAGTCTGTCAGTAAGAAATTAGGAGAAATCTTTTACTCAGAGATTTTGTTAGGGTTTGAAATGTGCTGCCTGGGAGAGTGGTAGAGGCAAATAGCATAGGTAGTTTTAAGAGAGCTGTGTGTATATTTGGAAGTGATGAATTTTGAGGGGGCTGTGGAGAGTGGGACGAGCTGAGTCTAGCCCTTCCTGGAGCCGGTACAAACACAATGGATTGAATAGCTTCCTTCTGTCCTATGAAATCCTATGGTTCAATGGTAAGACAAAAACTGCACTGAATATTCCAGGTGTGGTCTCACTCGACTCTGTACATTGGCAGCAAGACATCCCTGCTCCTATGCTCAGGTCCTTGTGTGATGAAGTTCAATATACCCATTCACTTCCTGCTGCACCTGCATACTTGCTTTCAGCGACTGGTGCACAAGGACACCCTGGGGTTTCGGTGTACCACCTCCTTTCCCAACTATCACCATTCATATAATAATCTGCCTACCTAGCTTTTGCTGACAAATTGGATAACTTCACATTTATCCACATTATACTTCATAGAACAGTACAGCTCAGGAACAGGCCTTCAGCCTACCATGTCTGCACTGATTACAATGCCATTATAAACTAATCCCATCTGCCTGAACATGGTCTGTATCCCTCTATACTCTGCCTATTCGTGTCTCTTGTCTAAATGTCTCCTAAACTTTGCTCTCATATCTGCTTCTACCATCTCCCCTAGCAGCGCATTCCAGGCATCTACCACCATCTGTGTAAAAAACTTTCCTCTCACATCTCCTCCAATCTCTACCTCTCACCTTAATATTATACCTCTTAGTATTTGACATTCCCACCCTGGGGAAAAAGCTCTTGACTATTCACCCAGTCTCATAATTCTATATACTTCTATCAGGTTGCCCCTTAGCCTCCGAGATTCAGCATGGAAACAGACCCTTCGGTCCAACCAAAACAAGTCCCACGTGCCTGTGTTTGGTCCATATCCCTGTAAATCTTCATGTACTTATCCAACTGTCTTTTAAATGTTCTGACCGTATCTGCAACCACCACTTCATCTGGCAGTTCATTCCACACACAAACCATTGTGTAAAAAATTTGCCTTTTTTAAAACTGTCTCCTCTCACCTTAAAAATATGCCCCCTAGTTTTGAACTACCACATCCTAGTGAAAAGACTCTTGCTATTCAACTTAGAGGTTTATAAAATCATGAGGGGCACAGATAAGTTCACCCTCAACCTGCTATGCTCCAGTGAAAAAAGTCCCAGCCTATTCAGCCTGTTTTTATAACTCAAAGCTTCTAGTCCCAGCAACATCCTGGTAAACCTTTTCCAAACCTGCTCCAGTTTAATTATATCCTTCTTATAACAGGGTAACCAGAACTGCACACAGCACTCCAGAAGAGGCCTCACCAATTTACACCTCAACATGACATCCCAACTCCTACACTTAAAGGTCTGAGCCATGAAGGCAAAATGCTAAACACCTTCTTAATCACTGTCTACCTGTGAAGCAAATTTCAAAGAATTATATACCTGAACCCCTAGGTCTCTGTTCTACACCACCACCCAGGGCCCTACCATTAATTGTACAAGTCCTGCCCTTGCTTGTTTTACCAAAATGCAACACCTTGCATTTATCCAAATTAAACTCCATCTGCCACTCCTCAGTCCATTGACTCAATTCGTCAAGATCACTTTGTAATCTTAGATAACCTTCACTGTCTGATTGACACCAAAATTGGTAGTGTTTCACAAACTCACTAATCATACCTCCTAAATTCTCATCCAAATCATTTATATAAATGACAGATAAATGTGGACCCAGTACCGATCCTTGTGGAATACTGCTGGGTCACAGGCCTCCAGTCTGAAAACCCCCTCCACCATCAAGCCAATTTTGTATTTATTGGCAAGCTCTCCCCGAATCCCACGTGATCTAACTTTACTAATTAGTCTACCATGCGGAACGTTGTCAAAGATTTCAATAAAAGTGCATATAAACAATGTCTACCGCATTGCCCTCTTTAATCTTTTTGATTGGTTCCTCAATAAACCCAGGCAAGTTTTTCAGACATGGTTTCCAATGCTCAAAATCACGCTGACTATTCCTAACCAGTCCTTGCCTCTCCAAATGCATGTAAATTCTATCTTTCACAATCACTTCCAACAACTTACCCACCATTGATGTCAGACTCTCAGATCTACAGATCCCAGGCTCCTCCTTACAGCCTTTCTTAAATAAAGGCACAACATTAGCCACCCTCCAGTTCTCTGCCACCTCTACACCTGCTTGTAGATGATACAAATATTTCCATTAGGGCCCCCACAATTTCCTCCCTAAAGGCCAACAACATCCTGGATCAGGTCCTGGAGATTTATCCACCTGTATGTTTTCTAAGACCTCCAACACTTGCTCTTCTGTAATGTGAACTATTTTCAAATCATCAATATTTATTTCCCCAAGATCTCTAAACTAAATTTCTTTCTCCACAGCAAAAAACTGATGTGAAATATTTATTTAATATCTCTCCCATCACTTGATCTTTAATGCATAAAACGACCTTGTTGATTTTTAAGGGGTTCTATTCTCTTTCTAGTTGCTCTTTTGCTCTTAATGTTCTTGTAGAATCTCGTTGGATTTTCCTTAACCTTATCTGCCAAGGCTATCTCATATCCCCTCCTTGCCTTCCTGATTTCCCTCTTAAGAATGCCCCTACACACTTTATACTCAAGATTAATTTGATCCCAGCAGCCTATGTCGAATATATGAATCTCTTATCATTGACGAGAACCTCAATGTCTTTATTCATCCATTATTCCCTATTCTTAGCAGCCTGATCTTTCACTCTAACAGGAACATAATGCCTCTAAACTCTGAGACCACACAATCCTTTTGGGCAATTTAGCATGGCCAATCCACCTAGCCTGCACATCTTTGGAGTGTGGGTGGAAACTGGAGTACCCGAAGGAAATCATAGAATCACAGAATCCCTACAGTGTGGAAACAGGCCCTTCAGCCCAACAAGTCCACACTGACCCCTGGAGCATCCCACCCAGACCCCATCCCCCTATAACCGACCTAAGCTACACATCCCTGAAAACTATGGGCAACTTAGCATGGCTTATCCACCTAACCTGCACATCTTTGGATTGTGGGAGGAAACCGGAAGAAACCCACGCAGACACAGGGAGAACGTGCAAACTCCAAACAGCCCGCAGGTGGAATTGAACCTGGGTCCCTAGCTCTGTGAGGCAGCTGTGCTAACCAGGTGCTAACTTTTGAAAGCATCCCACTTGTCAGTCTAGTGAAAACAATCCAAATTTGTCCAACCTCTCCTAATAGTTAATACACTCCAAACCAGGCAACATCTTGGTAAACCATCTTTACATCCTCTCTACAAACCCTACACATTTTTCCTATAGTGTGGTGATCAGAACTGCACATGATACACCAAATGTGGCTGAACTAAAGTTTTATGTAGCTGAAATGTGACTTGACAATTGTCATTCTCAGTGCCCTGATAGACGAAGGCAAGCATGCCAAGTGCCTTCTTTACCACCTTATCCACTTGTGTTGCCACTTTCAGGGAGATACAGACTTGCACCCCAAGATCTTGCTGTATATCAATGCTCTTAAGCATCTGGCCATTTGCTGTATACTTTTCTCTTGCATCTGACCACTCAAAATGCATCACTTCACACTTGCCCAGATCAAACACCATCTGCCGCTTCTCCACCCAATTTCCAACTGATCTATATCTTGCTGTGCCCTTTCACAACCTTCCTCATTATCCACAACTCCTCCAATTTTCACATTGTCTGTGAACTTACTAATCAGACCACTTACATTTTCACCCAAATTATTTATATATATTACCAACAACAGAGGTCACAGCACTGATCCATGTGGAATACCTCGGTCTTCTACGACCAAGCCAATTTTGTCTCAAACTTATCAACTCACCGTGCATCCCATGTGACTTGATCATCTGGACCAGCCTGTTATGAGGGAACTTGTCATAGATCCTGTGGACAAACACCCTCCCCCCAAAAAAAAAACAATGCTGGGGGATTATGGAAGGTTTGCAGGCTGGTGGAGATGGGGGACAAGAAAGGAAGACAAAAGTGGAAAAGGAGGAAAAGTACCTTTACTGCAACTACACGGGTGTTGGTCAATGCAAAAGTAACGTACTTACAGCTCTGCAACTGAACCACTAAGTACAAGAGCTAAACCTATCAATTTACAATGTCGTACTTTGTTTGGATCTTAACAAAAAAATGGAAAGCAGCCATGTTATGACAGAGGTGTACTGAAGAAGTGGTTAATCAAATTATTCAATGCTTGGGTACTTGTCCTTTCTTCTCTATGTTCTTGGCCAGAAAGTAGGGCCTTGGCAATTATTCACCAAACTACAGATAAATACTGCTTTTTTTCCTTTACTAAGTGTCAGACATGGAGACAGTCCCAGACTCATTCTCAGTGGGGGTGCAAACAGATGTTTGGTGGCCATAGATTTAACTTTGGGATAATATGTTACCTCTTGGATAATAGGGTTAAGATGTTACTGAACAGCTGCAGGGCATTCTGAAGAGGGAGTGGACAGCCAGAGGTCATGGCCCATATTGGGACCAATGACATGGAGAGAAAGAAAATTGTGCAGGAAGACTTCAGGGAGAGGTGAAAAATTGAAAAACTGGACTTCAAAGTTGGTAGTCTCCTGATTACTCCTAGTGCTATGCAGTTGTGAATATAGGAATAGAAAGACAGAGCAGATGAATGTGTGGCTGGAGAGATTAGGATTTAAAGTCCAACCTTCTGGAGAAGTTGAGAACTGTACAAGTTGGACAGGTTACATCTGAAGAGAAACAGCAGCAACACTTCGTAGATGGTATGCATTAAAGTCCACTACTGAGATTCACTAAGGCTCCTGAGACGGCTGGTTCTAATCCCATAATCACTACCATCTAGAAGGATAAGGGCAGCAGATACATGGGAAATTCACCGTCTGCAAGTTCCCCTCTAAACCACACTCCTCTTGGAAAATATTTCACTGTTCCATTACTGTCACTAGATCAAAATCCTAGAACTACCTCCCTAACAGCATTGTAGGTGTACCTACATCAAATGGACTACAGTGGTTTAAGGCCACCAACTTTTCAATCAAAACTAGGGACAGTCGGCTGTAAAATGTTCACTTAACCAGTGATACCCACATCGCATGGATGAATAAAAAGTGGGTAGAAACCATGTTGTTGTAGTGCTCAAAATTTTAGTTCAGAAGTAGAAAGCCACAAGGGGCAAAACATGAGTAAGGATTCTAAATTTCAGCTACTGTAGGACTGAGAGCTAACACTGGTCAGAGTTCAGAACTAATTGATAAGAGGGACTTGCACGGGTAGAGTCGAGAGAGATTTGGATGAACTGAAGTTTATGGAGTATGAAACAGTTGACCCTGAAGATGGAAATACAGACAGTGAGAGTTCAGCAATAAATAGACACAGTAGGGCGACAGCAGTATTTGTAATAGAGTGCGTTTGAAGCCACAACAGTGGTCACAACACCGAACCTTGTCGCTAATTAACATAAAAGTTTTGGATTCCAAAATTCAAAGCTTAAATTTGCAAATGATGCCCTAGTAGGAGAGACAGGAGAATTGAAGGAAGGTCTGAAAACTACAGAATAAACCAAACAAAAACATGAGCAGGGCAAGAAATACATATAATACAGACTAATGTAAAGTACTTTACTTTGTGTGGAGTTTGCACATTCTCCCCCGTGTCTGTGTGGGTTTCCTCTGGGTGCTCCGGTTTCCTCCCAGTCCAAAAATGTGCAGGGTAGGTGGATTGGCCATGCTAAATTGCCCATCGTGCCCAGGGATGTTTAAGTTAGGTTAGACATGGGAAATTAGGGGAATGGGTCTGGGTGGGATGCTGTTCGGAGGGGTGGTGTGGACTTGTTGGGCCCAAAATGGCCTGTTTCTGCACTGTAGGGATTCTATGATCTATTGCACATAGGAAGGCAGAAGGAAGAACAGGTAACCAAATGACAAATTACATAATCAAGGCAGTAGAATCCAAGCTGAGGAATGTGAGATAAAACCACACAGTGCTTTGCAGAGGCCACAAAGAGACAATTATGCGCAGTAAAGAGCCAAGAGGCTGAACCATGGTGACAGCATCTGGATTCCAAGACTTCTGAGATTTTCAACCAGAGAAAAAAAGCATCTTAGAGGAGCATGCAGAGACATATGACAGTAAGCAGTGTGGGAAAAGTTAATTTTGATAACAATTTTAAATTAAGCCAGTGGGAAGCAGCTAAGGGTCACAGATTCAATAATGCTTCAGACATGGGGAAACTCTTTCAGCAGCACCCACAGAAGGTCATCGATCTGAACGGTTAACTCCTCTTCTCTCTCTATAGATGCTGCCGGACAGCCAAGTACTTCTAGCATTTTGCTCTTATTTCATTTGCAGTATTTTACTTTTGTACGAGCGTTTTTAAAAGAAGGGTCACTCTTTAAATTAGCATTTATTGTCCATCATCTTACAGTCCTTGACGGGGGGTGGTGGTTATCTGCCTTTTCGAATTCAACTGAGCAGCTTGCTATGCCATTTCAGAGGCCAGATAAGAATTAATCACATTCCTACAGTCTGGAATCACATAAAGGCTTGATGTACAGGATACAGAGCAGATTTCCTTCCATTAAGCGGGATTAGTGGACTAATGTTTTTTTTAAATTCCAGATATATCTAATATATTGAACTTAAGTTCCCCAGTTGCTGTAGCAAGATCTGAGCTGCTGTTTTTGGACCATTAGTCCAGGTTTCTGAATTACCAGTTCAGGGACAATCATTATGCTAGTGCACCCACTTACATACTTATTCAATCTGACTGTTGATCACTAAGCAGAGTGGTGGATGTAGATGTGGATACTGGAATGGGAGAAGTTATTCTGGATAGATACACAAGGATACAACTACCTTTTGTATAAATGATGGGAACGATATACCTGAAGGATCTAAACTCAGCAGTAGCATGGATTAGGTTTAAATAGGTGTAAGCAGTAATGTATGCATCCCATTTTACATTCAAACTCGGATCTAACAGATGAAAAAACCAGTGCAGAGTTCTAACACGACACCAAATTTTGCTGAATCAATAATTCAATCCTTATAACTTCCATTCAGTGCTGTGTTCAGTATTCTAGGCTTTTTAAAAGCAGATGAATGCTCACAAACAACATTCAGACGTGGTGCAAAAATATTTTATTGCTAACATATGCAAAGTTTGGTGGTGTGGTATTTACAATCACAGACAGCAGTTTTTATTATTGGGAAGTGGAGCAAATTCAGCACATTTAAATAAATACAGGGGTCTGCCAACGGCAGAAGTTACGAAGTTACTCAACATCTCCTCACTCTCTCACACACAGCAAGATGACACCCCTTCTGCACATACTGGGCAAAAAAAATAAGTACCAACTTTTTCAGATCCTACAGTTTTTATTTTGAGAAACAGAATCCTTTTGGTGGGCTAGTGAGAGAAACTGGAATATGAAACTATCAAAATGACACAAACACACTCCTTCACATCACTCCAGCTCATCATTTTCAAAGTAGTGTAAGCACATTTACTCAAACAACATGTCATTAGTACCGAGTAAATCAGCTATTGTTACTTGCATTTATCTGCACTGGATTCTTCTTAGGAGCATCGACTACTGTTAAAAGGTGAACTTGAAGAGATCCCTTTATTTTGTTCAAGTTTTTCCTACAAGATTACATTTGTAACTGCACAAATGGTCAAATTGCAATCTTATTTCACTTGCCTTCTGTCGTCTGGTGATCACTCAAGTTTTCAATGCCATTAGTTCACGTCAATATTATAAAAAGTCACTTGATTACTACATAGAATACAATAAAAGTCTTGGTGTACTTGTTATGCACAGGAACAAACAGTGCCAGAAGAATAAGGAATAGCAAGTGCTCACCAAAAGATAGATCAATTAGGCTTCTGGTTTAAAGTCTGAATATAGATTAGTGTCAAAGAAAGATTAACAGTACATGTTGTTTGCTTATACTTCTGTCATATGCTGGCAGTTCCTTTACAATTTTCAGTCCAGAGTCACTGTAATGTGGGATAGGTGTTCCTCACCAGTGGCTGTAGAAATGGCATGAGCAATAGTATCAAAATGAATAAAGGTCCAAAATCACAACCAACCTTACCTAAAAAGTTTTAAAAGTTTTAAAGTTTAATTCCAGCCCTAGTTAATGGGCTTACAAAAAAAAACGCAAAACAATTATTATGGAAGGTTGTGATAATTTTAATAAGATTTGTTTGGTGTGGGAGGGGATGGAGAAAAGAGTATTTTGCAGACTGGTAAAATGGGACACTCTAACTTGTACCTTCTGCTCCAAGAATTCAACATCCAGATCAAACTTCAACTTTCAGTCCAATAAACAAAATTGAAAATACATAAGCATCCCTTCTCTTGTGGTTATATACAAGTAGTGTCTTTCATACTTTTTTCTCTAAAAAGGATTTCCCATTTTGTTTACACAGTAGCTTATACAGCAGTGTATATAAATCAGCTTTACAGACTGTGTGAGGGACAACAAGAACCCCAAACATTGAAACAAAGAAGCCAATCCCTATGTAGTATTTACAGTTAGAGATCGTAATAAGAGTAATCTGCAGTGCATGGAGCTTAAAGTAAATGCTAGAATTTTATAATAATAATCTAAGGGAAATTAGGTGTGTGGGTGATGTGTTTGCTTTATTAAAATACAGCTTCTTTATCACAGCTGCAGCAAACCCAAAGCTCACAAAGGGTCATCTTTGAGCTGCAATTTTCTGCAGGGACAAGGTGCTGGTCTTGAACATGCAAAGGAGCTCTTAAAATTCTTTTGTCTCCTTATTTTCAAATAGATGAAACCTCTGTTGAACAGTAAGTCCTTCTTTGAGACTCTGAAAGGAAGCCAGGAAAAACCACAATCAGTGCAGCACACAAAGACATAAAACTGAAATAATCAAGGTTTCTACACTCTTACCAGCGTTCAATTACAACTTGCCTAGCAACAGGACAGGGAGTAGACAAAAATCATAAGTTTAACATTTAATAAGTAACATTCTAAAAAAAAAAATCAATTCTACTGTACCTGTTCTCACTGATGCTTTCAGATTCTAACTGTAGCACATGACTTTAAAAGCCAGCTCTTAAATGCTCTCAACTCCCATTGTTTTTAAATTATAGTCTGGATCAATTCAAAGATGTGAAGTATTTGCATCTTTAGTATCAAGGTAAAATGGTTGGCCCTTATATACATTTTAACAGGAAACATATTAGACTTGTAATATTCTTGTAATTTTGAGAAAGGGCTGATGAGGTTCCAAAAGTCAATTGGCCTGATTTATAAAGCAGAGGCTGATAAGGTAACTAACAACTGGTAACACACAGAGGTTGGAATTCACAAGTAACAAATAGCTATTTGACATACAGAAACCATCAAATACTGTAGAAAAACAACAGTTTAATTGATGCACATTTTCACAAAAAATGTTGCATTGCATCTAATTCATATTGCACAGAAAATGTAGCAAGATTATTTTGTGCATTAAATGATAAACTGAACATTCAGTAAACAGTCAACAATACCATACATGCGTATATACAGGCACAGGAAGGACAAAGACAATGAAAGCTGCAATTAAAATAGGCACCACACAACTGCAACAAAATAAGCAACAAGGTTTTGGTTGGTAATGTCCCATTTTGCGTTCAACTCAAGGTCCTGTTACTAAACTGTTTCATCTGAGATCCAGGATGGTATGAGCAGGAATTTCTTCCAATTATAATGATTTAAGTCTTCCCAATATTTTTGGTCCCACTTCATTCTTTAGCTAATAACTCCAGTCCTTCCAAGGCAACAGGCTGACACTCAGCCAGCCTGGTCATAACATTATTGTTATATATGACCCCGAGTTGGGCTGCTGGTCTCCTTTCCAGATTATCACTAAAACCTCTAATTTCCATCTTTGGAAAAATTGCTAATTTACCCTCGAGCTCAGTGAATCTACTCCCGAAACTCTTGTTCCTGCCTTCATTAACTTCAAAGTCAACTTTTCCAATGCACCCCTGATTAGTGTCTGACATTCTACCCTATATTAACCTAATGTCTGCTGTCTATCTAATCTCACAGCAACTCCTGTCCACCTATCACCCTCTATGCTTGCTGATCTACACCGGCTCCCATTAAAGGAATATCTTGACTTTGAAACATTAATCCATTTTTCCCCAAATCCCTCCAAGGCCTCGGTGCTTCCTACCTCAGGTAGCTCCTCCAGCTTCACAACTTTCCAACGTATCAGCACTTAACCAATCCTGGTCTCCTTAATATTGTAATTTAATTCCCCACCGTTGGTGGCCATGCCTTCTGTTATTGAGGTTCCAAGAGCTGGTATTTCTTTCCTAAACTTCTATACCACTAATTTGCTCTCATCCTTCAAGAAACTCCTTAAAACCAACATTACAGGCCAAATCTGTGGTCATCTAACCTAACAGCCAACAGAGGAGATGCCTCATTTTTAGAATAGTAGCTATCATATTTGGATAAATTTTCTAAACGTCTTAAGTCTTAAGCAAGCAAGCAGGTGACTGGATGGGGTGGGGTGGGGTGGGGTGGGGAGCGGAGCGCAGGTATTTGAGTAAAGAGGGCTGTTGGGCCTGGTTGGGGTAATTGAGTCTTTTGGGATAAACTAGACTACATAAGATATGGTCCCGAGGGAAGGGTAATCAGATCAGGAATAATATGCTTGGCTTGCAGTTGGTAGTCGTGAGGGTTAAGTTATGGTGCACAGTTCAGTTATGGTAGTTAATCTCTCATTTAGACCAGTGACTAAACAGTGCAACATTTTCAGGGCAAATATCTAGGTGAGTGCTATCCACCCAGCTAACCTCTCCAATCCTGATCTCAGGTTTGGAGACTTTAGTGGAGAGTTCAGCTCATTGGAAGATTAAACTTCCCAGGCAATTAGAGCACGGCTCTGTAGGATCTTGACAGGCAACGCAGCCTCAGATCCAGATTTCACTCCATAGAAGTTTCCAAGATTCAGACAGACAGTCACCTTGTGTAGTTTGGTATCACAATTAATTTACAATGCAATGAAGCACCTAAGGATGTTTTGTTATCTTAGTTAAATTCTTTTTCTACTCTGTAGGACTCTATTCGGTCAATAACGTGCACGGTCAGTGTGAAGAAGTCTTCAGTTGAATGAGACAAAGGCAAAATGAATGAATTTGGTTCAAGTGGGACTTGAGGGGGTGGGGGGGCAAAAGGGATATAGGTGCTATAATAAAGGTTTGCTGCAAGGGAGAAATGCTCCTGAACAACTTAGGAGGTTTATAAAATCATGGAAGGCAGAGATAAGGTGAATAGCAAAGAGCTTTTCTCTAGGCTGGGGGAGTTCAAAAACTAGAGGGCATATTTTTACGATGAGAGGCGAAAGATTTAAAAGCGATCTGAGAGACAACATTTTTGCACAGAGGGTGGTTTGTATGTCGAATGAACGGTCAGATGAAGTAGTAGATGCAGGTACATTTAAAAGACATTTAGACAGGTACGTGAATAGGAAAAGTTTAGAGGGAAATAGGCCAAATGCAGGTAAGTTTAGTTTGGGAAACTTGGTCAACATGGATGAGTTGGATTGAAGGATCTGCTTCTGTGCTGTCGGACTCTAAGAGGTGAGGAGGAAAGGACTAAAAGGCGTGGATAGGCAGGACTGCCTGCAGCAAGATAAACAGGCAAGAGCTACATCACAAACTACACAGTGACATTCTTGCGGGGAAAGAAAGTGAGTAGGATTGGTGACTATTTCTGAAAGAGTAGTCTTTAGATCTCCAGTGCTTTTCTTCTCTTTCCCTTAAGAAATACTTGGTTAAGTAGGAGATTCATATTGATGACTTTTAAAAATAAAAATTATTACAGTAGAGTGTAAAGAAAGGACTCTGAACCAATTAACTTATAAATTAAATCAGTACGTAGCAATGGTAGGACAAGCTACGTGTTGCTGCTGCAGCATGTAGAAACTGCTGGACACCAAGGTGATCCAGAGTGAACACACTTCATGTTAAAGTGTTTGCAGCTCGAGGAACTTCAAATTGGAGTTGAAGAGCTAGAGTCTGAGCTGCAGACACTGCATCATATCAGGAAATGTGACCTGGACATTTTGCTTCAGAGGTAGTTACACCACTCAGACCAGGTAACTCACATTTGTCTGTAATTAGGGATTGGAGGGTGTTACTGCAGTTGGGGCTGGTGTGGGACCCCAGTGGGTTTCATTTGAGGAGCTTTGTCACCTGCATTCGTCCAAATGTTACAAGGTTCTTGCAAGCTGTATGGATGAGAGTGGGAATTGTAGGAAGGTTGAGAGAACTAACCATGTGGTACAGGGAGTCATTCAAGTTGAGGGGAAGGAAATAGGAATGTAATGGTGGTTGGGGTCAGTATAATTAAGGGATAGATACTGCTCTTTGCAGCTGAGAGCTGGAAGGTTACATCGACTGCCCAGTGCCTCAGTTTAGGGCATCTTCTCAATGTTGGAGATTAACTCGGGTGTGAGAGGGGAAGGATCTGTTGCTGTACTTTTTGGTACCAATGACATTGATAAGATTAGAAAAGTTAATTCTGCTGAAAGAATTTGAACAGTTAGGAGCTAAATTATAAAGTAGAACCCTCAAAGTAACAAATCTCTGGGCTCCTACCCAAATTACTTGCAAACTGGCATAGGATAAATAAAGTCAATGAGTTAAAGGCATGGCTGAAAAGTTCATGTAGGTGGAATGGGTTTCTGTTCATGGGACATTGGCACCAGTACTGGAGTAGAAGGGAGTGGCTCTGTAGGAGGAAAGGATGGTGGTGTAGCTTTGGTACTGGCTGGAATAAGTCTGATGGTAAAAGATGATCTCTGATCAGAAGATGTAGAATCCATAGGGTGCAGGTAAGAAATAACTAGGGGAAGACGACACTGGTGGGAATAGTCTATAGGCCTGGCTTCCTAATAGTAGCTATAAAGGGAGAACAGACAATTGATCAGGAGACAATGAAAATATGTGAAAAAAGCAGTACATTAATCATGGGTGACTTTAATCTTCATGTACACTGGTAAAATCAGATTGGTAGAGGTGGTCACAAAGAAGAATTCAGAGTGCATTCAGGACAGTTTCCTAGAAAACTACGTTGTAGATCCAACCAGGGAGCAGGCTATTTTGAATCTGGTGATGTGTAATGAGGCAGGTTCAATAAATGACTTCAGAGGAAAAGATCCCCTAGAAAGTCGTGACTATAACATGGTAGAATATAGCATTCAATTTAAAAGGGAGAAACTTGGGTCGGACACAACTGTGTTAAACTTAAATAGGGACAATTACATAGGAACTAGATAGAGTGGGGTGAGAAATCACAGCAGCTGGAGTGGACTGGGAAAAGAGTTTAGCAGCAAAGATGGTTGAGGAACAATGGTAGATGTTTAAAAAAAAATGTTCATGGCTCATAGCGAAGATGGGAAAGAAGGATTAATCATAATTAACCAGAGAAGTTAAGGGTAGCATCAGCTGGAAGGAAAAAGAATATATAATGTGGCAAAGATTACTGGTAAGCCTACTTCTGATTCTATGCCTTATGAACACATTATTCCAGCTAAAAGGATTCACTTTCAAATCACCCGGTTGAACAGAAACTAGTTGAACTTCCAGATCTGTAAAATGATGGCTGAGAAGAAAGTTAAGTATTAATCAATTTAAGAAAAACACTGATGGTGAAGTGTACTCATTTAAGATAGATTAGTAAAGAAGATAAATATTTCCCAACATTACTCACAATGGCAACAGCAAAACAGTTTTGTCGCAGTGATCAATAGGGGATCTGATGCAAGATAAAGTTTTGCCAATGACCCAATTAAATCTCAATTCTGAAACCTGAACCTTCTCCCAAAGTATCAGAATGGCATTTCAACTTCTGGCATTAACGACCCTTGGTCAATATCAGGTGAGATTGCCTCTTTATGACCAATTGGATTCAATAAATTCGTACTCAGATTCAGATTGCTCAAACTGTAATGAGGGGATGAGATATAATCAGAGTAGAATTCAACCCACAAATTTTCAGGATAACCTTGTACTTCATAGCATTACCAGTCTGCCAGCTGATTTGATTAGGTTGTTTAAGCATAACATCACAAATAATATTTATAAAGCTCAGGTATGGTAAAAAAAAAATAGCTGACAACTCCACCATATTTAGGTGGAAGCAGACTATGCGAATTTTGAAAAATCTAGACTATCAATATGTAAAATAGCTACGCAGCAATCAAAACATTACTTAAGCTGCAGTTTTGTGGTAAATGCCAATGAATTATACAACATGAATGCAAATAAAAGCAGAACAGTGGATGCTGGAAATCTGAAACAAACTGAAAACGCTGGAGAATCTCAGCACGTCTGGCAGCACCTGTAGAGAGAGAAACAGAGTTAATGTTTAGAGGCCAATATAACTCTCATTCAGAATTAGTGTCATATTGGACTTAAAACGTTAATTCCGTTTCTCTCTCCACAGATGCTATCAGACCTACTACGTTTCTCCAGCATTTGTTGTTTGTAATGTGAATGGAAATCCTCCATTTGATAAACTAGCTGATACTCAGCAAAGTGGAACATGCACTTTGTGTCCCTGGTTGATAGAATAAGAGAATTAATTTTGTAGCACAGCATTGGACAAGCATGCACAAACCAAACAATAACATTAATATTCATACACCTACAGTGTGAAACAACTGTGCCACAGCATTGTACTTATTTGCCAAACTAATTGGAAAGAGACAACATACAAAGTCAACATAAAAGGAACAAAGACCAGGCGAACATACTAAATTTCCAATGCTGTTGTTAGGTCACAATGGCCAAAAGTCTTGTATTGACCTATCTTCGGAACAATGGAACAAGAGTCGGCCATTCAGCACCTCAAGCTTGTTTTGCCATTCAATCATCAAGTCATGACTGATCTGTATCCTAACTCTATTCCTGGATCAATGGTCTTCAAAATATTTACTCCAAACATTTATTGATCATGGATTTAAAAATTATCAATTGACCTGGCATCTACTACTTGTTTTGGGAGAGAGATTCATAGAGTAGAAACTTATTTGAAAAAACCTTGCAATAAAGAAATCAGAAAAGACACTTCTACTTAAAGATTCCCACAATTATTTTTCCACGAGGTGATCCACTGCACAAGCTGCAGCACTCTTCGTTTTGGATCATGTCATTTATTAAGGCAGATTGGTGCGGTTGTTGTGCAAAAATTAAGCAGGCTTTACATGAATTTTGAATGTATGGCTTATCTTACTCTTTGAAAATATGCATGCAGAAACAACAATAACAGATTTAATTCCATAAAGGCCAGAGCAGAGTCCAGGACACAAACCCAGACAGATACCAGTGCATGTCCATACAGAAAAAAGCCCAAATCCCAAAGTGACATGCCTTCACTCAGTGACAATAACCAATGGTTTACCTAAAGGGAAGGTGTCAATCATCAAGCAGCTCTAGCTGTCCCATGCCAGCGCTTTACTCACAGACTAAAGGATGAAGAAGAGGAGCAAAATGAAATAAGGTTAGAAAGCAAAGCATCACTATTAACCTATGAACCACAGACTAATATTTCTGGTTGAATACTACTCAGTATTAAGTAGTTTATCTCAAGAGGAAATCTGTGAAAAGTAATTGACACAGACTAGTGTGTTGTGTGGTGCTTCCATGCAAGCTGATCTGAGTGACTTTATTCATTTTCTTCACAAGCAAAGTAGTTACATTTTTAAAAGCAAAAATCACAAAGTCAAATCAATTGTTCCCTTGCACTCTCTTCAGTGATTTTACATCTCAGATGTGGCCAGAGTTGAATCATTGATAACTTCAATGTACAGATCTCAGAATGGGGAAATATCAATATTTTTGACTTTGCTCAACGTCTTTAGAAGACATACCATACATATAAAATTTTAATCTTTAATGATTTCCTATTGTAATTTTCTCTTTGGAAGAAAATCTGCCAGCAACCTCTCGAAATGTGGACAAGCTGCTTTCCTATTTTCCAAATGCAATTCCATCATTGGATATTGTTAATTTAATCCTAACATAACTCCGCTTAAATTTTCCTTTCACTTCTCAGATGCTGCCATGTAACATCAGATATTCCCTACATGGGGGAGTGTGTTCTTTGCAGTATTTAGAAAGAGCCATTTTCAGAAACATGCATGTCACTTTTTAAATTTTACTTCTAAAGTTATAAAGGTATGAGAGGGTGACCAGCCCATCTTACCCGGAAGGCCGATACCATATTGGGGTGGGGCAGGGAGTCAGCACCTTCAGTTTGTAAGATGGAAGGAGGAGAAAGTTGTCAAAAAGGACTTGCACTTTTACATCAAAAAAGGCACTGCTTGTAATACAGGAAGTTGGTGAGATTTTTATTTTCACATCAGCAGGCCTTATCAGATGAGGTTCCTTTACATTTGGTGCATTATTAAAAATTATATGAAACTAACATGAATTTTAAGTAGGCAAAAATTATAACTGGTCATTGCTGTAATTTGCCTGGATTTTTAAAATTGTTTTAATATGAACTCAACATTCTACCTCTAAGATCAGCTTAGCCTTGGAACAGTTTAGTATGATGTGCATTTGTTTAAAAATAAAACAAATAAATGATACGCAGCTTGACTTGGTAGCTTACCTTACGATGAAATACCTAAAAATGTGAACACAAGTAACTCAAAAACCCATAAGACAAATCTTTAATACTGGATTGCTTTATCTAAGCTATGCACCAAGTCAAGGCAAATTTTGTTTCACAACACCGGTTAAGATCGCGTACGTGCACATATGCAAGAGCTGGAAATTTTTTTTTTTTGATGGCAGAAAGGTTAACGCTCCATATTCTAAACCCTTCTATCTAAACCAGAGTCCTTTGCTGTTCTCCCAAAGCTGATGACTAAAGTTGCGGAATGCTTTCCATAGATGCCTGCAGATCTCAAAATCTTGCCCAAATGGATATTTCCATGTGAAAAGCTGATGTTCACCTATTGTCAGTAGACTAATGTACAACAGGTGTTAAGACACAGAGTCCAATCCCATTCCGCACTCAATATCTGTGACAATGCACTTTCCAGCAAATGCAGTGATGACCCCATAACTGAGAATCACAGCTAATTTTTTAAAATCATTCCCTACATAGGTATGGTAAATGGTATTTTCAACACCCTTTCATAAACTAAGCCAACAGGACAGTTACATGAATACTTCATTGCTACAGGTGGTTTCTTGTGCACTATTTGGAAATTGTTCTGACAGTGAAGTGACTATAGTCTCTGCTATATCTACACCCGGGGTATAAAACTTTGCAGAAACTATACAAAGCACCTAATTTAGTTCTGTTTCGCACATTGAGCATATTTATTATTTTAGATGAGGTAGTACACAAGGAAGGATTTAGTTTTTCAGGTCAATTTGTGAAAGATAAAACTAATAAATAAATCATTATGCTAACAGAATTTAACATGCAGGAATTTCTTCCTTTCCACGGGGAGTATACCTGCATGGTGGAGACTAAGTGCCTTAACTGGAAAAATGAAAGGGTGTCTTAATAGAACACATATCTTATTCAGGATATATACATAAGTACTTGACATTAGTGGCATTACTGCAGTTTAGCTTGAAGGAGAAAGAATGTTTGCCAGATATGTCAAACAATCAAGAGCTTACCTTTGACCTCTGTGTTCGATCTGCTCGTTTCGCTGCAGCTGCCATCTTTAGGATATCTGGATTGCTTTTTGATTTCATTATATCTGAGAAAAAGTATTACATTTTTTAAAAATTGATCTTGATCCAAAACTTAATCTTAGGGAGCAAGTTCAAAAACACTTTTATACATCGAATTGTCATTTCCAATAAGAACAGCTTACAACCAATTTTACTTTTCAGTCAAAACGATGCCAGTGATAGTCTAATTTTTAAAATGCATTCATGGAATGTGGACATCACTGGCTGGCCAGCATTTATTGCTGGTCCCTGGTTGCCCTTGAGAATGTGGCGGCGAGCTACCTTTTTGAATTGCTGCAGTCCACGTGCTATAGGCTGACCCACAATGCCCTTAGAAAGGGAATTCCAGGATTTTGACCCAGTGACAGGGAAGAAACGGCAATTTATTTCCAAGTCAAGATGGTGAGTGACTTGCAGGTGGTGGCGTTCCCATCTATCTGCTGCCTTTGTCCTTCTATAGATGGAAGTGGTCATGGTTTGAAAAGGTGCTGCTTAAGGATCTTAGGTGAATTTCTGCAGTGTATCTTGTAGATACTGCAACTGAGCATTGGTTGTAGGGGGAGTGAATGCTTGTGGACGTGGTGCCAATTTAGTGGCTACTTTGTCATTGATGTTGTCAAGCTTGACTGTTGTTGCAGTTGCACACATCCAGGCAAGTGGGGAGTATTCCATCACACTCCTGACTTGGACTTTCAGATAGTGGAAAGGCTTTGGGAAGTCAGAAAATGAGTTAATCACTGGGGTATTCCTAGCCTCCGACCTGCTCTAGCAGCCATTGTGTTTATGTGGTGAGTCTAGTTGAGTTTTGGATCAATGGTAATCCCCAGGATGTGGATAGTGGAGGATTGAATATCAAGGGGCAGTGGTTAGATTGTCTCTTATTGGTGATGGTCATTGCCTAGCAGATGTTACTTGCCACTTACCGGCCAAAGCCTGAATATTGTCCAGATCTTGTTGCATTTGAAGATGGACTGCTTCAGTATCTGAAGAGTCGTGAATGGTGCTGAACATTATGCAAACATCAGCAAACATCTCCATTCTGACCTTATAGGGAAGGGAAGACTATTGATGAAGCAGCTGAAGATGGCTGGGCCTAAGACACTACCCTGACGAACTCCTGCAGAGATGTCCTGGAGTGGAGATAACTAACTCCAATAGCCACAACCATTTTTCTATTTGCCACGTATGACTCTAACCACTGGAGAGTTTGCCCTGATACTCACTGATTCCTGTTTTGCTAGGCATCCTTGAAGACACTCTCAGTTGAATGCAGCCTAAATGTGAAAGGCTGTCACAGTCCCCTCACCTCTGGAATTCAGTACTTTTGTCCATGTTTGACGCAAGGCTGTAATGAGGTCAGGAGCGAGTGGTCCTGGCTGAACCCAAACTGGTGTTAGTGAGTAGTTTCTGCTTGATAGCAATGTTGGTGACACCCTCCATCACTTTACTAATGATCAACAGTCGACTAATGGGGCAGTAAATGGCCAGGTTGGATTTGTCCTACTTTTCACATTAAGGACAAATCTGGGCAGAAATCATACTGTAACAAAGTCACAGAAGTGTTTGGCTGCCTTCTGCATCATTTCAGCCCAACATGCCTGCACCAGCTTGTGAGCATCATTACCTAGCCTCCTACTCCTACTCCTACTCCTACTCCTACTCCTACTCCTACTCCT